>NW_015176049.1:52590-61999 GCF_001447785.1 Gekko japonicus | reverse complement strand
GTGCACCTTGGTGTTTAGTCATGCCGGCCACATGACCACAGAAACGTCTTTGGACAGCACTGGCTCTTCGGCTTTGAAACGGAGATGAGCACCGCAACCCTAGAGTCGGATTTGACTGGCTTTCGAGCAAGGGAACCTTTACCTTTACCTTTTTAGGGCCAGGTAGGGCTTTTGCCCAGCAAGGCTTCTGATTGGCCATTGGAGATTTTATTGGCAGCAGCTGCCACCACTGCACAAGGATCTTCAGTGTGGTTGAAGGTAAGCTGTGGCAGCCATTTTGTTATCGGCTCTGCCTCCTACAGCCGGTAGCCATTGAGAACTATCCAAGCATACAGAGAGGAAGCTGAACAAGAAAAGATTTCACTGAATGTGAGCATTGGGCAGGGAGACGGCCATGCACCAAACTGGTGAAAGGGTGGTGGACTGAGGAAAGGTGGTAAATCATCTGTTAGGAAAAGAGTCTTCTTGGGCTGCACCTCTTCAGGATGTAAACCTTGGGGCTGTGTATTCCAGGGACCCCCAGTGGGTGCCATGATGCCCACCAGTAACTTTCCTGGTGTCCACAAAGTGTTTTTAGAGAGTGGGTATGGCCAGGTAGGGCTTTTGCCCAGCAAGGCTTCTGATTGGCCATTGGAGATTTGATTGGCAGCAGCTGCCACCACTGCACAAGGATCTTTAGTGTGGTTGAAGGTAAGCTGTGGCAGCCATTTTGTTATCGGCTCTGCCTCCTACAGCCGGTAGCCACTGAGAACTATCCAAGCATACAGAGAGGAAGCTGAACAAGAAAAGATTTCACTGAATGTGAGCATTGGGCAGGGAGACGGCCATGCAGAGATGAATGCTGTGCAGGAAAGGATTCACTGAGTCTACATGTATTCTGCTCTGAGGAAGCCTATTGAAACAGGTGTTTGAGCAAGCCTGTCTGCAGATTCGTGACCTTTTATGCTATCTGTCTGCAATCCAATACTCGTAAAAAAAAGACACAAAGAAGATTTATTAGTCGTTTCACTTTATTTGCTTTTGATGACACTTGAAGTGAAGAGGCCCAGGCAGACTCCTGCACTAGAGGAGAACTTTGGATTATTGGACTGTGCTTGTCAACATTGTGGAATCGTTTTTGGATGTTTATTCTGGTGTGAATGTACAGAAATGTATTGATATTTATCTATTTTTTTAATTAAAAAAAAAGAGTGACGTTTCCTTTGTAACTATATCACGGTGGTCATAGACCATTTTCTACGCGCTGGTAGCCATTGTACGGTGGCCATTTTTTATGGCTATGCCCCCCCGCACCTCACCCGAGGGAACTGCGATCCCCCGCAATCCCCCCCGAAATGACCTTTGATTCATACACACAACACTTCCATGCCTACAGAAAGCTAGAGCATCAAGGAGGAGGGTATTGTTGGAGCCATGCCAGTGTCGTGACTGGACTGAACCAGGTGCATGTGTGTTCTAGAAGCCAGGGCCCCCAAGGGCAGTAGCTGGAGCCTTGCTGGAGCAAAGCTGCGGCCTGAAGAACAGCAGGCAGAAGGGGCTGCTCCATAGACCAGCCTTTGAGTGTTTCTGTTGGGATTGGACAGTCAAAGCAAGGACAGCAAAAGAGCCCTGCTGGACAAGACCAGACGTCCATCTGCTCCAGCATCTTGTTTCCCACAAGGACTAATAAGATGCCCCAGGCACCCCACAAGGGGAAGCACAGAGACAGTTTGGTGTAGTGGTTAAGTGCGCGGACTCTAATCTGGGAGAACCAGGTTCGATTCCCCACTCCTCCACTTGGACCTGGCTGGATGACCTTGGGCAAGCCGTAGTTCTGTCAGAGCTGTCCTTGAAAAAGAGCAGTTTCTGTAAGAGCTCTCAGCCCCACCTACCTCACAGGGTGTCTGTTGTGGGGAAGGGAAGGGGAAGGAGTTTGTGAGCTGCTCTGAGACTCCTTTGGGTAGTGAAGGGCGGGGTATAAATCCAATCTCTTTTCTTCTTTTCTTCTTCTTCTCACACGGGCCATTGTTACCTCACAGCAACTGACGTTCAGAAGTATGCTGCCTCTCAACCTGGAGGTTCCATTTAGACTTTATAGCTCATAGCCGTGGGTCAGACCCCTTCCTCCATGAATTTGCCTATGGGCCTCTAGTGGCCTAAAGTAAAGGTAAAGGTTTCCCTTGCCCGAAAGCTCGTCGAATCCAACTCTAGGGGGCAGTGCTCCTCTCCGTTTCCAAACCAAAGAGCCAGCGCTGTCCGAAGACTTCTCCGTGGTCATGTGGCCGGCATGTCTAGATGCCAAGGCGCACAGAACTCTCTTACCTTCCCATTGCAATTTCTTGCTTTCAAACTGCTAGGTTGGCAGGAGCTGGGGCCAGAGATGGGAGCTCACTCTGTCACGCGGCACTCGGGTCTCGAACTGCTGAACAACCGACTTTCCGGTCTGTAGCTGAGCATCTTAACCTCTGAGCCACCATGGCCCTTCTAGTGGCCTAGGGGCACCTTATAAACCTATGTCCTCTGTCGGGGAGTTCCACAAGTTAAAGGTGCCCCACTGGACTCTAGATTTGTTTTATTGCACAGCAACTGTGCGAGCCAGCCGCACTCAGCAGCTCTTCCCTCTTCAGTACCTTTTGCGTTTCGAACGATGCTGATTTTTCTCGTCTCTCCTTGTTTTCCAGAAAGTCTGCACCAAGTGCGGTATTGAAACCGTGGGCACCTCGAAACGGCCCCTCTGGTTGTGCAAGATCTGCAGCGAGCAGCGAGAGGTGGGTTGACGGTGGAACTGAATCTCTGGCGTTTGCAAATGCTCCCGTCTTCCATGTGGTTGAACTAGAACTGTTGAGATACACTGGGTTTTGCCAGGTAAGGGTCAAACCAACTGTGACGCAGGAAATCCATTACTGAAGTCTCGTGTACGTTAAATCTAGAAGAAGCTTTGTTGGGGTGCTTGTTGGACCAAGAGTGTGGTTCTGTGTGCGTCCACATATGTGTGTGTTTGTGTGTGTAAGCCTTCACACAATTCTCTGTCCTGAATAGCTCCTGCAAGCCAGCTTCAGTTCTACAGGAGTCTAGGACAAGGGGTGTTCAGGGAAGGGACCCCACTACCTCTTTGGCCTCAAATGTTGTTCTGCTGAAGCAGCTATCATTCATTTTATTCTTGAATAGTTTTTCTACTTTTGAAGTGCTCAAAAGCCGTAGACCATCAGAGCCAGCAAAAAAGGAATCCAGTATAAGTACAGAAAAGTTAAAAACATGAGTTTATTTCAGGAAACAGAAGTATGTGATTAAAAGCCAACAGATGCCATTGGGTGCCTATAAGATTTTCGTGTTAGCATCATGCAGGTCTGAGTTAGGAGGTGGGATTCTGGAACTGGGGCACCACGACAAAGAAGGCGCTGTATCTGGTAGGCACCCTGTTTGGAGTAGTGGTTAAGAGCGGCGGATTCTAATCTGGGTTTGGTTCCGCACTCCACATGCAGCCAGCTGGGTGACCTTGGGCCAGTCACAGTTCTCTCAGAGCTCTCTCAGCCCCACCTACCTCACAGGGCGTCTGTTGTGGTGGGAGGAAGGGGAGGAGATTGTAAGCTGCTCTGAGACTCAGAGTGAAGGGTGGGGTATAAATCCAACTCTTCTTCCTCCTCTTCAAAGGACTTTTTCTTTCGGGAGGGCTGTGCGGTTTTTCGTTGTTCTCGCTTATACTTAAACTCACATTTTCAACGATTGTCCGCTTGTGTCTAAAATCGCTTGATCACCAAATGCTTGCTCCAGTGTGCTGATCTTGTTCCCATACGGGACGCTCCACAGCGGGACCATCGGGGCTTGGAGTAGCCCCCCCCTCACCGGCTTGTCTTGCTGGAGGGGTCTCTCTAGCGCCCCATAGCTTGGAGCCCAACCCTTGGGCTCCTAGGGTGGCACTGTCAGGTTTCTCCCAGAGATCTGGGAAAAAGCGACTGCCATGGCGATTGCCGAAACCGGAAGCTCCTCTTCGAAGGACTTTTGATAGAGATCTAAATGGGTGGGCAGGTTCATAAGGGAGTAAGCCCTTCAGGATATGCTTGTCCGAAACCATTTATTATTTACGATATTTATGTATAAGATGGCTTTCTGCCAAATCTGTGCCCCGCAAGGGGACTGACACTGAGAATAGTATAATAGGAAAAAACCCACAAAACCCATTAAAAGCAGAGGTTAAAATATATATATATGTAACTAAATAGAGCAAATTAAAGCCTCAGACAGGAAGGAGGGAATCACTGAGGGAATGCCAGACCAAACAAAGACGTCTTCACCTGGTCGCAGGGACAGAAGGGGACAGATTACGGGCTTCTGGGCCAACGCCAGACCTTTGAATTATACTCTGAAGTAGACTAAGAGCCAGCAAATGTCTTTCAAAATTGGGGAAATAATATCGTTGTTTTTATCCTTGAAAAAATACTGTTAAAATATGCTAGACTTTGGCCCAATAGTCCAAGATGGCTCCGCATCTAAATGTCTTTTTGAAAACAAAGCGTGGTTGTTGGTTAGTGTGGAAGCAGCCGGTTGCCGGCTCTCTCATCTACAGTTTCCCAGGTGGATGGTGTCGCATCATAGATTTAAGTTTTCCCTTTGACTTCTGTAAAGTTGTTTCCTCAGTTTGATCCGAAGGGCCATTTTCGTTCTCTCTGTGGTGCATTTGACTTCTCCACACTCCTCAGGATAATTGCCTTCTTTTAAAATACTTTCCAGGAGGACAATAAAATAAAAATTCACGATCACTGCATGGAAGACAGCGTTAAAATGTCTCCGGTTCTCCGAGAGTCGTAAACAGTAGCCAGCATGCGATAACCCTTGGTTCTTTCTCTGCGCCTGAAGTACTAATTCTTTCATTCTTCTCTTTATCTCCCTTTTCTTTAGGCTCAGTTCTATTTCTTTTCTGTTTTTGGCAGTGTGGAGTGTGTGGGAATGAGTGAGGAAATTACTCGGCTGAGGGAAGCACCGTCCCCTTTACCCTCCAAATCTGAACCCTTTCATCTTATGCAGCTTTATTGCTGATTCCCTTTTAACTGCAGTTCTGAAACCAAGAACCATGGGCGGAAGGAAGAAAGGATGGCTCACTCTCTCCCCTTAGGACTGAATTTCCCCCTTCTTGCCTTAACCACAGTTGCGGGAAACATTGGTGCTGTGGTTTGATATTTATTGAGGTTTCTGGGAAACCAGGATTTGGAGCCAGTGTGGTGGTGGAAAGTGCCGTCAAGCCTCAGCCAACTTATGGCGACCCCATACGGTTTTCAAGGCAAGGGACCGTGAGAGGTGACTTGCCATTGCCTGCGCCTGCATAGCAGCCCTGGTATTCCTCGATGGTCTCCCATACAAATGCTAACCAGGGCTGACCCTGCTTAGTTTCTGAGATTTATTATCTTTTTCATTTATTATCAGATTTATACCCCGACCTCCCCGCAAAGCAGGCTCAGAGATGTAACAGCATCAGGTGAGCCTGAGCCATCCAGGTAATGGCGAAGCCAAAATAAGCAGTATTGAAGTTAACACTTTGTTGTTCAGTCGCACAGTTGAGTCTGACTCTTCAAGAACACTGGACCACATCATGCCAGGCCCTCCCGTCCTCCGCAGTCCTCTGGAATTTGCTTAATTTCATGTTTGTTGCATCGATAATGCTGTCTAGCCATCTCATCCTTTGCCATCCCCGTCTTCTTTGACCTTCAGTCTTTCCCAGCATCAGGGTCTTCTCCAGCGAGTGCTCCCTTCTCATTTGGTGGCCAAAGTATTTGAGCTTCAGCTTCAGGATCTGGCCTTCCAGGGAACTGTCAGGGTTGATCCTAAGATTGACTGATTTGATCTTCTTGCAGTCCAAGGAACTCTCAAGAGTCTTCTCTAGCACCATAGTTCAAAAGAATCTATTCTTCAGTGCTTGGCCTTCCTTATGGTCCAACTCTTGCAGCCATATGTTACTATTGGGAATACTATTGTTTTGACCATACAGACTTTTGTTGGCAGGGTGATATCTTTACTTTTTATTATGCTGTCTAGGTTGGCCATCGCTTTCCTCCCAAAGAGCAGGCGTCTTTTAATTTCATGGCTGCAGTCACCGTCTGCAGTGATCTTGAATCCCAGGAACGTGACGTCTGTCACTGCTTCCATGACTTCCCCTTCTATTTGCCAAGGAGTGATGGGGCTGGATGCCATGATCTTAGTTTTTTGGATGTTGAGTTTCAAGCCAACTTACTCTAGGCCAAACTCTACATCTTGTGTTTTTAACAAGTTGGGTACAGAAACCCTGCACAGCAGCTGCCGGGAACACCATTTTTACAGCCTTTGAGGGCCAGATTTGGCTCGGGACTGTGGTGTTGGAGGAGGGGGTCTCATGCCTTCCTCCTGAGCTGAATTGGGAGCCCTTGCAGGCTTTAAAAATGGCATTTGGAAAGTGAACCAGGCTCAAGGAACCCAGATCCAACTCTTTAGAAAAGGGTAACGTGTAGTTTGGCCCTCCAGAGGAACGTCTACTCTCTGAGGAGCTCTCCAAGGTCCTGCAGAGGTTCCTTGAAACTGGAACTCATTCCTGCAGAACCTGCTGACTTCTGCACAAGGGTAGTCCTCTGTAGGCCTGCCTCAGTGCCCCATGATCTCCCAACATAGTTGTCTGTGCATTTTTTGTACCCAGGCACTGTTCCGTCTTAATCTTGGTCACCCACTGCTGACTGGGAGAGCACATACTTTGCAAGTGCAAGTTCTCAAGTTCTGTCCAAGCATCTCCAGTTAGGGAGGACTTTAAAGAGCTACTGTCAGTCAGGGTAGACTGTGCTGGAGGGGGACGGGGACTTGGTATAAGATGGCTCCTGAAGTTCATATGGAATCTGAAGTCTTCTGTCTCCTCCTCTAAGAGGAGGCATTGCGCCACTAACAAAAGGCCAGCATTTTGATGCTTCCCCTCACTTAGCACATTGGCGTGTTCCAACAGAGCTGAGGGTTGCATGGCAAATTGTATTTGTTTGCTTGTTTGTTTTGGTTGTCTGGCTTTCCTCCTTCTCAGAGTACTGGGGGTGGGGAATTGTCTGCTTATTGGGGTTTTTTTGTCCAATGCGGGATTGTTCCTGTGGTTAGACATTCTGCGCTCTGCTAGGCACTTTTGTGTATTTCTTAAACCAATTTTGGGGGGAGAGGCTGACAATTTAGTGCTGTGTTTTGATCTCTGGAAGATTTGCTTTTCTGTGCGGAGGGGAAGGATGCGAGGCGTTTCTTGGCCGCTTGCCTGAGTTCGCAAACCGTCGTGTCACTGCTGAAAAGTAGACGGGAACGAAAATTCTTTCCCTTTTCTCTAAACTAGTGTCTGTCTCCTCAAACTTTCCTCAGCAGATCCACGCTTATTTTGTAAATGAAAATGAATGGCAGCCTAAAGTGGCATGCATTTGGTGGCGGCGGAAGGTGCTCTCACGTCACAGCCGCCAGACAGCAATCCTGCAGGGTTTTGAGGCAAGAGACATTCAGAGGTGGTTTGCCATTGCCTGCCTCTGCGTAGCAACCCTGGACTTCCTTGATGACCCCCCATCCAAGTATTAATCAGGGCTGACCCTGCTTAGCTTCCCAGATCTGACAAGATCGGCCTAGCCTGGGGCCTTAGGTCAGGGCAGGAGGTTTTTAGAGGTACAAGTATAAGAGCTGGGGCCTGTTCCCCTGTGTTTCTGGGCTGGTGCTGCAATTGTGCCCTGGAACAAAAGGGTGACTTGTACAGAGACAGAACACGGATCCTCCTTTCAAGGTCAAGCTCTGCCCTTGTGCCTCTGTCTTGGGAGTCATAGGATGAACCACCTATTCCCAAAGAAGAGAGGCAGCCCAAGCGCCTGCCCTGTCCCATCCACTTTGCCGTCCATTTCTTTGGGTGACCTTGGGCCTCTTGCTCTCTTTTGGCTTACCTGAGCTCCTGGGATGATCGGGAGCCGAATAGCGCAGGGGAGTTTCGAGTCTACTCTATCCTTGTTCCTAAGAGGAAGGATGGCAATAAAACCTGATAGATCACTGAGGTGGGGGTGGGGGGGCTAGCCAGGCAGCCTTCCCTTGTGTCTGCAGCCAGTTCTTAACCTTTTGAAAACAACATAGAACCATCCCTCTTCAGGACTTCCCTCAGGAAAGGGGAATGGGCACCATCTGGGCCAGAGACGTTTTGTGGGGCTGACGGGATTTTGCTGGCTTTTAAAATACCGTCTTATTTTTATTTATTTATTTAGCGACTTAGGGCGGCTAACACGCAGCTAATGCCGGGTTAAATAGATAAAATACAATAAAACAATAATACACATCCGCAATAAAATTCATAACAATATTTAAGGTGCTCTATTATCCTGTATATAACTCCTCAAGATGGACAGTAATCCCAAATCGGCGGCCAGCTTTATTAAATAGCGAGGGCTCCAGCGGTGATGTTCTCTCCACTTCTGCCAGGCGACACATACCCCCCCATAATAGGGGTAAATGATGGAACAGTACCACTGGCGGCGGTGGCTCCTACTCAAAAGCCTGGTGGAAGAGCTCCGTCTTGCAGGCCCTGTGGAACTGTATAAGGTATCTTCTGAAATGAAAGGAGTCCCATTTTGGGCAAGAGCAAGAGGAGCCTCCACATAGAGACACTAATCCTCTGAATTCCAGTGATAGGAGGCAACATCAGGGGAAGGCCTCGGCCTCTATTGCCCTGTTGTTGGCCATCCAGAGGAAGTGGTTGGCCACTGTGTGAGTCAGGAAGTTGGACTAGATGGACCACTGGTCTGATCCAGCAGGGCTCTTCTTATGTTCTTATGAAGGCCTCAGCCTCTACGCCCTGTTGTTGGCCGTCCAGAGGAACTGGCTGGCCACTGTGTGAGTCAGGAAGCTGGACTAGATGGACCACTGGTCTGATCCAGCAGGGCTCTTCTTATGTTCTTATGAAGGCCTCAGCCTCTATGCCCTGTTGTTGGCTGTCCAGAGGAACTGGTTGGCCTCTGCGTGAGACAGGATGCTGGACTAGATGGATCACTGGTCTGATCCAGCACGGCTCTTCTGATGTTCTTATGAAGGCCTCGGCCTCTAATCCCTGCCCTGCTGTTGTCTGTCCAGAGGAACTGGTTGGCCTCTGCATGAGACAGGATGCTGGACTAGATGGACCACTGGTCTGATCCAGCATGGCTCTTCTGATGTTCTTATGAAGGCCTCGGCCTCTAATCCCTGCCCTGCTGTTGTCTGTCCAGAGGAACTGGTTGGCCTCTGCATGAGACAGGATGCTGGACTAGATGGACCACTGGTCTGATCCAGCACGGTTCTTCTGATGTTCTTATGAAGGCCTTGGCCTCTATGCCTTGTTGTTGGCTGTCCAGAGGAACTGGTTGGCCTCTGCGTGAGACAGGATGCTGGACTAGATGGACCACTGGTCTGATCCAGCATGGCTCTTCTGATGTTCTTATGAAGG
>NW_015176049.1:33736-52384 GCF_001447785.1 Gekko japonicus | reverse complement strand
GTTGTTCTTATGAAGGCCTCGGCCTCTAATCCCTGCCCTGCTGTTGGCTGTCCAGAGGAACTGGTTGGCCACTGTGTGAGACAGGATGCTGGATGAGATGGACCACTGGTCTGATCCAGCAGGGCTCTTCATATGTTCTTCTGAAGGCCTCAGCCTCTATGCCGTGCTGTTGGCTGTCGCGAGGAACTGATTGGCCTCTGCGTGAGACAGGATGCTGGTCTGATCCAGCAGGGCTCTTCTTATGAGGACAAAATTATGCTCCCCCTTCCCGGTAGGATTTTGTCAGATCCTGAGGTTGGAGGTGCAGTGGATGGATGTTACTCTATTTGGGTGGTTCAGGCACATGGGTTTCGATGCTTTTTAAAAAATTTCCCAGCCCCAGAATGCAGCAGTGCAGATGATGGGTACAAATGATGCCATGCAGGGCTCTGAACCGAAAAGGTCAAACTTCCCTGTTCCTCTTATCCATCCCGTTGCTGGGGAAGGCAAGTGAGCGTGCCGGCACTTTGCATATTGTGTCATTAATAATAATAATGTAAACTGTTGCGCTCACTAGCAAAATGGGCTGGAGCATGCATGATGGCGCATAGAAAGATGGTCATGGTGGCATGCGCTTCATGCATTCTGCCGCCACACAAGGGCAAGTATTGGTACTAGATGTCGAATCCAGCATGTTGATGGACTCATCCTGTGCATAGCTGCTCCAGGCTAAGCCCCCTGGGATCAGCGAGCAGAGTGACGCTGCACAGGATTGCACCATAAGACTCTCACCGGTGGAATCCGCTGTGAATGGGATTTATCACTTTCCTTAGGCTGTAAGTTTTGGCAGGCCCCTGGCCCAGCCAGTTTGGTGTAGTGGTTAAGAGCACAGTCTCTGATCTGAGAGAACCAGGTTTGATTCCCCACTCCTCCACATGCAGCGGCTGGTGTGACATTGGGCCACTCACAAGTTCTTTCAGAGCTGTTCTCTCAAGAGCAGTCCTCAAAAGAGCTCTCTCAGCCCCACCTACCACACAGGGTGTATGTTGTAGGGAAGGGAAAGGAGATTGTAAGCCACACTGAGATGTTTTCGGGTAGTGAAGGACAGGGTATAAATCCAATCTCTTCTTCTAAAAGCAACATGCTTGTTTTAACTACATTCACCTGTGGCTGTTAACAGAATAGTCCCTGGGAGTCTCCCTAAGTTGTTTCAACCTCCCAGTGCCAATTAGCTAAGAAGAAGAAGAATCGATTGGATTTATACCCTGCCCTTCATGCAGAGTTTCAGAGCAGCTTACAAACTCCTTCCCTTCCCCTCCCCACATCAGACACCTTTGAGGTAGGTGGGGCTGAGAGAGCTCTGACAGAAACTGCTATTTTCAAGGACATCTCTGACAGAACCATGGCTTGCCCAAGGTCATCCATCAGCTGCGAGTGGAGGAGTGGGGAATCAAACCCGTTTCTCCCAGATTAGACTCCATGGGCTGAGGCAATTTACTGGGTAAATTGGTGGAAACCATTATTAAGGAAAGAATTAGTAGGCACATAGATGAACAAAACCTATTGAGGCAGACTCAGCATAGGTTCTGTAAGGGAAGATCTTGTCTCACTAACCTGTTAGTGTTCTTTGAGGGGGTGAACAAACATGTGGACAAGGGGGACCCAATAGATATTGTTTACCTTGACTTCCAGAAAGCTTTTGATAAAGTTCCTCATCAAAGGCTCCTAAGTAAGCTCAAAAATCATGGGATAAAAGGACAAGTCCTTTTATGGATCAAAAACTGTCTAATTAATAGAAAACAGAGAGCGAGTATAAATGGGCAATTTTCTCAGTGGAGGGTGGTAAGCATGTGGGGTACTCACAGTTTTTAAGCCTCCGGCTCACACCTTTTTGTCTTAGCTCAGGAAGGATGGCTCCAGAGCAAACTAATTTATGCAGTAGCCAAATCCCTCGCTCACAACTTTAATGCCAGTCGCTCACAAAGTAGAATTTTTGCTCACAAGACTCCACAGAGAGGGAGCATTGCCTGTGAGGCAGGCGGGGCTGAGAGAGCTCTTTCAAGAACTGTCCTTGAGAGAAAAGCTCTGACAGAACTATGGCTTGCCCAAGGTCATCCAGCAACTGCAAGTGGAGGAGTGGGGAATCAAACTCGGTTCTCCCAGATTAGAGTCCGCGCACTTAACAGTGTTCAGTGCGCCATGGTGTTTAGTCATGCCGGCCACATGACCACGGACACGTCTTCGGACAGCGCTGGCTCTTCGGCTTTGAAACGGAGATGAGCACCGCAACTCTAGAGTTGGACTCGACTGGCTTTCGAGCAAGGGAACCTTTACCTTTACCTTTACTTAACCACTACACCACAGGACCAGGCCCCATGTGGAGGTTGGTAATCCTAGACTGTTGTCAAATCATTTCTTTTAATACGATGGCCCACCCAGCAGTCACATGATTCTGGAGGATGGTAGCCAAAACCACCCACACTTACAGCAAAGGTGGGTGGGGGTGGGGCCAGGTGAGTGGGGCCAGGTGTAGAAAGTGGGTGGGGCCAGGTGAGCTTTTGTTCAACAGAGCCTGTGATTGGCTGTGCAGATTTTTTAAAAACATGGCTTTGGCAGCAGCCACTCCACCAAAGTACCAGGACCTTCCCTGCACGACTGAAGGCAAGCTGCGTGCATTTGATTAATTTATTTATTAGTTTGATTTCTGACTCGCCCTCCCCTGCTACTGCAGGCCTCAGAGCGAGTAACGACGGGTTATAATACAATCACAAATTCATTAAAACAATATTAACAATTTAAAAAACTTGGCTGTACATTATTAGTCGTAACAACAGGTGGCAGACGCTTACAATAGTACATAGAGTTACCATTCGTCGGGAGAAAAATTTAGTCGTCGTGCCAATACTGGGGGAAGGCCAGAAAGGAGGGCCTCAGGGGATCCGTCAGAGAGAGTTTTGATTCTTCTCTGTCAAGGGCCTCGACCATAGGCCTGGTTGAACAGCTCTGTTTTGCAGGCCCTGTGGAAGTGTGAAAGGTCCCGCGGGTCCCCAATTTCAGCTGGGAGAGTGTTCCACCACACCAGGGCAGAAAAGGCTCTGGTCAAGGCTAATCAGATGTTTCTCAACCTGGGAACTATCAGTAGGTCTTTATTCTGTGAGCACGGTGCTCTTAGGGATACAGTCACCTAGCCCCCAGCTGGGAGCAGGGGGATCACCCAATTTGGCAGGCTCCAACCCTCTGCCAGCTAGCTAGCTGGCCAGCAAGGGGAAGCCCCTCTTACCCCCCCCCCCAGCACAACGTCCCCAGAGTGATGATGTCACGTGGAAGTGAAGTCATCATGCTGGGGGGGCGCTGCTACAGGGTTGCCACACGGCATCCCCAGTGTGATGACGTCACTTCCACGTGATGTCATCACTCTGGGGACGTCATGTGCAGTGACATCGCCCCGTGCTCACACTCCCGGAGATCTCCCTCCCACCCCCCTCGGGGAGCAAAGAGGACCTGGCAGCTCTACTTGGGGGAGGGGGGGTCATGCAAGAAAGCGTCCTTATGCGATATGTTCATTTTAAAAGGCATCCTTGCTCTGTGAGATTTTGTGGCTGGCTTTGCTTTCCGTGGCAGCCATTTTATGGTTGTGCCCACCACCCTGTGTCAGAATTCCAGAGGTGCTCACAGCCTTGAAAAGGTGGGGGGCCCTGCCCATGGCACGACACCCCCACGGAGCTCCCTCCCCTCCCCACCCTCTGTCTTCTCCGGGCACCACCCTCAGATCTTGAGGAATGTCCCAAGCCAGAGTCAGCAAGCAACCCCAGAGAAATCTCAGAGAGAGAGATTTTGTGAGTACCTAAATAGAGGACTCCTTTCTCTAGATTGTGGGGAAACTGCCTTTACCCAGATAGCTATCTGTTTCAGCTGGCCTATTGGTTCATGAATTTACCACTAGAGCCGAAGCAAATAAGGGGACACTGGGCAAATTTGGATCTCTTTCCCATTGGTAGAAATTGGAACGTTGTCTATGGCTCTTCTCCCCCCCCTTCCCTGGGGGGTGTGTGTGTCTCGCTCTGAGAGTGAGTTGGCAGATCCATCTTCTTTAGTCCCTTGCATGAAAACTTTAAAAACGATGGTGAGCCTAAAAAGCAGCCAACAGGGGACACTCTCTGCTAGCAGGGCCAGTTCACGATGGTCCTGTTCTTTGGCTAGGATTTGCAGGACCAGGAGGAACTGTTTGTGCCCACAGGCTAACCCTTCCAGCTTTCGGTAATGAGAATTCAGTGCCTGCGGAGCGGCCATTCCAATGCAGGTGTTCAAAACTCCGCACAAGCTGGGCTAATCAGCCCAAGCCGCCAGGAAGTGAAAATAATGTAAAGGTCAATTGCAAAGCGGGGGGAGTGCACCTTGGAAATTTAGGTCCAAGCCATCTAAAGTTCAGTGCATGCTCCAACAGGAATCGTTGCCTGTGCCTCTCCCCCAAGGCTAAATTTTTCATTTCCCCCATAATGTTGGTACTAAGAGGTCTAGAGGGCAGACTAAGTCAGCATCTGAATTTTTTCTAATTTGACTGCCCTCTGGAAGCAAGAGGATTAATACATTAAGGTCTATTGCCTCTAAACTATATAGTAAGCGTTTAAAAAATAAATTAGAGGATTATGTTATTGATAATAATGTAATCCATCCCCTCCAAATAGGGTTCAAAAAAGGTCATTCTACCATCGAGCACTGTCAAACCCTATTTACCTTGGCTTCAGAGGCTGGTAAAGGTAAAGGTTCCCTTGCTCGAAAGCCAGTCGAATCCGACTCTAGGGTTGCGGTTGCGGTGCTCATCTCCGTTTCAAAGCCGAAGAGCCCGCGCTGTCCGAAGACGTTTCCGTGGTCATGTGGCCGGCATGACTAAACACCAAGGCGCACGGAATGCTGTTACCTTCCCACCAAAGTGGTACCTATTTATCTACTTGCAGTTTCTTGCTTTCGAACTGCTAGGTTGGCAGGAGCTGGAACTAGAGACGGGAGCTCACTCCATCATGCGGCAGCCCTACAAAAGCCCTATATGCAGCCTTCATCGGCCTGGCTTCAGCATTTGATTCTTTAGATAGAGGTAGATTATGGCAGAAGCTTTTGGACATCAACATTGACCCGTGGCTAGTATATCTGATTAGCCAGCTACATTGTGATACCAGCGTAAAGGTTAAGGTTGGGAGAGAAGGCTTACTCACCGAGGACATTAAGGTCTATTAATCACCTACCGACAGGTGAAGGATGGGATCCATTACCAGTTTGAGTTAATTTTGGGGGGGGGTTGTTTGGGGGAGGGAAGGGTTGAGTTTATGCTGTGATTCTGTAGAAGTTCAGAGAAGCTGTCAGGGTCCAGTTTCCTGAGAATTTTGCATTTGTATTTAAAAGCAAGGCTGTAGTCCCCAAGATGGCAAATATAGGTTTAAAATGGCACAAGTGTGTCTGTTGAAATCTTGGAATCACAAAGGTGGCTGAATATAAGGGCTGGACTAGACAACACTTTCGACACAATTCCTCTAATCCTTGCAGTCATACATGCTGGCAGGGAACAAATGTTCCCAAGTGTGCCAAGGCCTGATTTAACTCGGGACTGCTGTGCAGAATAAGGTGGGCTTTGGCCTTCCCTCCCATGCTGTTTTCCCCGAGCCAAAATGGCCACAGGGGGGCTCCCCTTAGCCATTTCAGCGGTGGAAAACAGTGCATGAAGGAAAGCCGAAGTCCCTTCTCCACCACCACCCCCATGCCACGCTGATAGCCCTGGCAACGTTAGTTCCCTGACAGAATGTATGACTGCAAGTCACTGTGGCAAATGTGCCATCCAGTTTGCCCCTAAGGCTTGCAGCCTTCAGTGCTTTGGGCCTCTTTGATGATTAGGAAAAGCAGCAGAAGTGAAGCAAAATAATATGCGTGGTGTGGATTAAGCAAATGCGTGTGGCGCAGATCTGCTGGAAGGAGGAGGAAAGCTTCTGTGTCACTTGAGAAGATTATGCGGAGCGAATATTTAGCGGGTTTCCATTATTCCTTGGGGTGAGCAGGTCCCCCTAAACAGCCCATCTGCCGTGGTATTGCAGATCTGATGTCTCCAGTTTTGCCTTCTTTTTGGTTTGGGTTGCTTCCTCCCCCCCTTATAACCATCTTCCTCTGATTTCACACATCTGTTTGGGGCGCCTTGAATGAGGCCAGGAACGCTATAGTGGATGTTTCAAGCTCAGCTCTGACGCAGCTGCCAAATTTGGTCTTGCCTAATAAATAGCTGGATTTGTCATCGGAGTTCTTTTTCTGCTTCCTTTTGAAAGGCTGAAGCCTTGAACGCAGAGCATCTGGGCAGGTTGTGTGTGCGTGTGGAGTTGAGGCAGATGATGGGGTGGTTTTCAACTCATCCATGGCCTTTTTTTGTGACAGTACTCACCAGTACGAGTGAGTACCGACACCTCCTTTTCAGGGCTCTCCTGGGTTCCGATACTTGTACGCCAACGTGGTAGGCCCTCAGCAACTGCCTGTGGTGGATCTGCAGAGCAGAGGGGAACTGGTAGACATCAGGGCAACCTTATATATGAGCATTGGCACCTATTTTCCACGTAAAGAGCACTGGATCTGTCAAAGGGTAGTCCTCCCAAAACTGGAATTGTCTTCGCATTGCTAACATCCAGGGGTCATTTCCTGCAGGAGCGCACAGGAGCGGAGCTCCGACAGTAAAGAGCCCAGGGGGGGGGCCCACGCCACAAGCCCCGCCCCCTGCTCCCAGCAGCCCTCAGACAGAGCAAGAAGCAGCCAGGTAAGTTGCAGAACCCCCCCCCCAGGCCCCCAGTCCAAAACAGTCCAGTGACACCTCTTAAGACCAAGTTTTATTCAGGTACAAGCTCTCCCTCCTCTGCGAGGACAGATCTCCACGTCCCCCCCCCCAATAGCTAGCAATCCAAAAGAGTCCAATGGAGCCTGAGCGGTGGGTGTTGCCTTCTGACACACTTCCGGTGATGTCAGGGGGTGTGGCATATGCAAATAAGTTATGCCGATGAGTTATGCTAATGAGCTCCTGCACCTCTTTTTCTACGAAATGACCTCTGCTAACATCAGTTCATATTCCCAGGCTGTACAAAGTTCTGGGGCCACCTAGTCTGTTCCCTTATGAGCTGTGGAAACGTAGTGTATTTGTAGTACCTGTTTAGGGAAGTGATTTTCCCTCTTCTGTTCATTGCTGTAGGACAGGGGTGTCGAACACATTTGTTATGTGGGCCGGATCTGACATAAATGAGACCTTGCTGGGCCGGGCCATGTGTGTCATAAAATGTAATGCCAGGTAGCGGAGATATAAACTTTATAAAGGACACAAACACACAGGGGTTTTTTTTTACTTAAAATAAAAACACTTAAAACAGTACCTCAGTAAGCTGCAAGCCTACTTTTGATTTATCGACATTCACCACAGAAATCTCATATTCAAGAGTTCTGAGTCTAGTACCCTGGTTAAAACATGAAATGGCCGAGTGATTAAGAGAGTCTGGCGAAGCAAGCTATGATGCAGCAGCAGCAGCAGAACTGGAAGCAGGAGATGTGGGCATGATGAAAGCCCTCTGGGGGCCTGATCTGGCCCCCGGGCCGCATGTTTGACAACCCTGCTGTAGGATTTGTGAGTGTGTTCCATTTTGCCCATTTATTTATTCAATTCATGTGTACCCCGACTTTTTCCTCACTGTGAATCCAAAGAGGCTTACTTTGGTTGCCTCGCTTCCATTTTACCCTCACGATAACCCTGTGAGGGAGGTTAGGCCGAGAGCGCTTGACTGGCCCAAGGTCGCCCAGCAAGCTGCAGTGGCATGAGTGGGGATTTGAACCCAGATCTCCCAGATATCAGTCCTACACTCTTAGCCACTACACCACACTGGCTCTGTCATTCATCTGGTGTGAAGGCAGCAATTCTGTTGTTTTACCACCGTGGCCCGCAGACGCTGACAGGTCTCTCCTCTCCTTTTTCAAAGACAGCCGCTAGCTACCATCCCTGGATACAGTGGCAGTGAGTTCCAAAAGAAGATTCCCTGCTTCCAAATGGTCTCCTAATGGACTCTGTGTGAGAGGGAAGGCAAAGAGGCTGGAGCTGGGTGATCAGTGGGAAGAGGGGAAAGGTGGCCCTTCGCCCCAGGCATTGGCTTCGTGTGGGGGCGGCCTCTGCACAGCCCCCTCCTGGGGTCTGTATGATGTATCCTTTGGTCATCATAATGATGGGCCAAGGGTTGCCAACTTCCAGATGGGGGCTGGAGTTCTTCTGGAATTACAACTGATCTTCAGACCGCAGAGATCATCCCCCCCCCCGAGAAACTGGCTGCTTTGGAGGGGGGCCTGTATGGCGTCACGTCCCTGCCGAGGTCCCTCCCCCCTCTAAATTCTGCCCTCCCCAGGTTACGCCCCCGGGACTCCAGGAATTTCCCTAGAGCTGGCAACCCTGGCTACCTGCCATGTATCAAACCTGGCTGTGATTTGCCCTGACCCTGGGTAGCCCAGGCAAGCCCGACCTCGTCAGATCTCGGAAGCTAAGCAGGGCCGGCCCTGGCTAGTATTTGGATGGGAGACCTCCAAGGAATACCAGGCAAGCCCTATTTCTGAACGTCCCTTGCCTTTGAGCCCCACTAGGGGTCGCCAGAAGTCAGTTTGACTGGATGACAAACCACCACCCCCCAAAAAAATATAATTTAAAATTGTGTTTAAGAACTTGGCTGTGATTTCAAGGTCTCTTCCCCCTCCCCTCCAGAAACCTCTTTGCAAAGAGTTCTTGTAACAACACTTTGGCGTGGTGCAGATAAAACTGTTGTTTCGTCCTTTTGTCCCAGGCAAAAAGTCTTTTAGAGGCTTTTTAATCTTCTGCCTGAAATACTTTTTTTCTAATGCTTCTGTTCTCTTTTTTTTTAAAAAAAAGACATCTCCTCCTCCTCCTCCTCGGTACGAGGTGTCTCGTTAGTTCATTATTAGCTTTGCCGCCAGCCACAGAAGCAAAATTGGGTTTTTGGATATTGCTTCGTTTTCTCCACAATTCCCCCCCCCCCACCTCATCCTTGCTGTCTTTTCTTTGTAGCGAGCTGTACATATTAAATGTGTTTAATAAGCTCCCTTCATCACAATCTTGCTCTTACCATCTAAATTAGAATGTGAAGGCGTCGCCTTCCAGGAGCTGCGGCGCGTGCTGGGCTTGGTTGCGCCGACGGCAATCCGGCCTCTCTCTTTTTGCTTAAACGTTCTCTCCCAGCTTGACTTCCTCTTTGGACGAATCACTCGCGGGCAATTCGCTTGGCATATTGGAATGCATTTTTGTTCTCACTGTGTCAAATACCACGCTCTGCCTGTCCTCTGGAGTTTGGAGAGCATCGAGGAAGACCTGTGTGTTTTGGGTAATCCCTTGGCATCTCCCTGGGACGTTTCTTCCTTGGATTCCTCCGTTTCTCCTCCCTTTGCACCCGTGGAGAGGAGTCTTTGCCAGCCTGCGCTGCTAGGGCCCATGTTCTTGGAGTTTAGGGCAAGGGGTGGTGCAAAGGTGGGCAGGCTTCAAGTTTGAAGGGCCTTCCTTGTTTTTCTTAGTTCTGTGGGGTCCACCTACTGGAACCAGTGTCGCAAAGTGGGGCTCCCCTGAAAGGGGCAGAGCCGTTATCTGCTGCCCTTCCCCATCAGCCCTGCACCGTGATACCTGTCTGTACAAATATGAATTCCCATCTGAGTCACTTGCATGGGAGGGATCCCAGCCTCTAGCCCTACAATGTGCACAGACCTGGCCATGCAGCCATTTTACAGACGAGGAACACCAAGGACAAAAGAAGTGATCTTCCATTTTTAAGGAGGGATTAGTGTCAACCTCCTCATTTGCCCTGACCTGGATGGCCCAGGCTAGGCCGATCCAGTCAGATCTTGGAAGCTAAGCAGGGTCGGCCCTGGCTAGTATTTGGAAGGGCGACCTCCAAGGAATACGAGGGTTGTGACGCACAGGCAGGCAATGGCGAACCGCCTCTGAAATGTCTCTTGCCTTAAAACAGGTCTAGCTCACCACCTAGTGGTGAATTATGCTAACAGAGCTAGAACTGCTGGCTGCCAGACAATCTTAGGATCCCCTGGCTATACGACACCCACTGCCATACGGTAATCATTCATTATTAATTATCCTCGTTTGTTAGAGAGGCATGTCCGCGGTGTGGCCAACCGTATCAGTGGTGTAGGGGTTGGAATGATGTCCTGGGGGGAGGGGGCCCGGGCTTGGCCAGAGAACTGCCAGACAGCCGTAGCAAAGAGACCGCCCTGTGGCTCAGGAGCTAGGAGCTTTCAGTGCTCTCCTGTGATCCATCCCAGGATCTACCTGTAGATCATTAACCACCTTTTGCTTGCTCCCACATCAGAGCCAACGGTGCAGAGTGGGACTCCTTTACATGGGGGTCCCCAGAAGGGGTCAGAATCCGCATCCGTGCTATGACACTTTCATGCGTGGGGCTGAAAGCGAATTCTGTCCTGGAAGTCCCTCGCCTCCTTCTTGGGGTTTCCTGGGAGGAGTGAGATCAAATGCCTTTCAGACAGCCTGAAAAATTCGTTAGTGCAGTTCCACCCTAAGGAGGGGAGCCAGGAAGCCCCTAGTTCGGATTTCACCCCAGGCCGTGACCTGTTTTATTGCAACTGGCTGTCTCATTTCTCTGTTCTGTAATACGGGTATAATGTTGAAACCCTTGCCCAAAGGCACCTTGCTCCAACTGCTGCACGTCTTGCGAAGACGGAAATAAAATCGAACTGGGGATGATTTGACTCAGACTGACCAGCCTTTGTGAAATTCAAGCAGCCCCTAGTTCGGATTTCACCCCAGGCCGTGACCTGTTTTATTGCAACTGGCTGTCTCATTTCTCTGTTCTGTAATATGGGTATAATATTTAAACCCTTGCTCCAACTGCTGCACGTCTTGCAAAGATGGAAATAAAATTGAACTGGGGATGATTTGACTCAGACTGACGCCTTTGAAATTCAAGGTGGGCACCTGAGCCCTGCGTCTGCTGGCACGGCACCATTTTCGGTTGTGGTAGCTGTCCTCCACTGCACAGTGCACCCCGTGGCTCTTGGTGTTTCCACTTAACGTAAGACTTGCATCGCTCAGTGAGCCGAAAAGCAGCTAGCACCAGAGGGAGGTGCTGCGCAGTAGATTGGGAAGGGGAATACAGTTTGGAGATCCCCCTATTACAGAATCCCGTCCTCCAGGGTGCTATAATCTCCCAGGGAATGGAACAGGCCAATCTCACCATTATTTGTGTGTCATTCCACCCCCCCCCCCGGCTTTACCTGAGTCTCAGCTGCCCTCAGTGTGCTGTGCTTCCTGGAGCACACTCAGTCCTTCTCATCGGGCTATCGAGGGAGGGTTTATTTTGGTTGATCTGCCAAATCGTATTCTTATGTGCAGGGGTCATTTCGTAGAAAAAGATGTGCAGGAGCTCGTTAGCGTAACTCATTAGCATAACTTCTTTGCATATGCCACACCCCCGACATCACCGGAAGTGTGTCAGAAGGCAACACCCACCACTCAGGCTCCACTGGACTGTTTTGGATTGCTAGCTATTGGGGGGGGGGAACGTGCAGATCTGTCCTCGCAGAGGAGGGAGAGCTTGTACCTGAATAAAACCTGGTCTTAAAGGTGCCACGGGACTGTTTGGGGCCGGGGGGGGCGCTCTGCAACTTACCTGGCTGCTTCTTGTTCTGACTGAGGGCTGCTGGGAGCAGGGGGTGGGGCTTGTTGCACGTGCCCGCCCCCTGGGCTCTTTACTGCCGGAGCTCCGCTCCTGTGCGCTCCTGCAGGAAATGACCCCTGCTTATGTGGGAATCCCCAAGACATGTTGAGGGCCTCCCCCCTTGTTTTGGGTGGTCCCGGCCATGAGACTGGCACAAGCAACTCAGTTTCCAGTTGAATGGCGTAGTTACTGTTGTCCCTTGCCCATTGTTTTGTCCTTAGGTCTGGAAGCGATCCGGCGCCTGGTTCTACAAAGGCCTCCCCAAGTACATCTTGCCCTTGAAAAGCATCGGCAGAGCCAAAGAGCCGCCCCTGAGGCCTCGCCACGTGGAATCGCCGACCCTGGAGGTCAGAGGCGCCGCTGCGACTCGCTCCTACACCTGGGCCAGTGTAAGAGGTCAGCCTTTCCCATCTTGCTGTTGCCAGATAATGGGCCGCTTGGGAAGGGGGGAGTGAGCGCCTCTGTCGTCTGTCATTCTCGCATCAACCCGCAGAGCTCGCTCTGTACGAAAAGATAAGAGCAGCCCTGCTGAATCAGACCGCAAGGCATCACCTAATAGCATCCAGTTTTCCACAAAGACTAACCCAAGTGTGCCTGGGAAGCTTGCAAGCAGGACACAGGAGTTCCTGTTGTCTCCAAGCATCTGTCATTCAGAGATAGACGGCCTCTGGCCATGAAGTCTCCTGCTTTACAGCTGGAGAAACGAGGCCAGAAGTGGGGCTTGAGCCAGGTCTTCCCAATACGCCTGCTTCCAGATTGTCTTTCTGGATCAGACCCGAGATGTGTCTAGCTCAGGCGGCCCCAACTTTTTTGAGCTTGTGGGAACCTCTGGAATTCTGACATGGTGTGTTGGGCACAACAACAAAATGGCTGCCACCAAATGGCGGCCGCAGGAGGCGTAGCCAGCCACGAAATGATTGCTGCAGCCTAACGTCAGTCACTCAATGAAGATCCAAAGCAACATTTAAAAAAATTGAATCGCTATTCAAATTGCATAGTCTCCAACAGCCAATCAGAAGCCTGGCTGGACAAAAGCCCTACCCAGCCCCACCTACTTCCTGAAAACATTTGACAGGTAAAAGAAAAGATGCCAGCGGGTCCCATAGTGCCCACAGGGAGCACATTAGGGACGCCTGGTTGAGCCCTTCAGTCTGCTTGTACAGCTCTGTTGAAACCTTGCAAGCTTCTCTTTTGTTTCTCCCTTCAACTGATACTCAGAGGTATACTGCCTCTGTCCATGGAGGCCTAACTGTTGGCGGATCTGATTTTTTTTAAAGCCATCTTTGTGTGCGGTCCATAACCACATCTGTTGTTGTTAAGGAGCTTTGTTTCTTCCGGTGCTTCAGCTGATGGCTGGCATGCTGCCCCTTTTTGGCATAGATCCCCCAAACTCTAATTTATGCTTCCCCTTTCCCCCTTCCCCTCTGCCATAGATAACCCCTGAGCATTTTAATTTGCAGCAGTGACTCCCCCCCCTTCCCCTGCTGCCAGATCAATAGAAGGGAACGAGTTCTGTTTGATTTCTTTCTGAATGCAGAGATTAGCGGGCCTTTTTGGTCTCCGGTTTGTCAAATCTCTGCAGTTGGCATGTTGGAAAGGAGGCTGCTGGCTAATGTGGATACTTTGAGCTGGGTCTCATTGGCGGTGTCCCAGGAAGCGACGTGGGGGTCTTTGGCTTTCTTTCTGCCGGTCATTTAAAGCCCATTCCTTAACGAAGCACTCCCAGCTCAGAGGTAATGGTGTCATTAAGGATGAAAGGAACTGGCCAGCAGCTGTGAGGTTTAGTGTCTCTTGGACACTGTCTGCCATTCCAGCTGGAAATTGAGCATTTCAGTCATTAGTGCTCTTTTTCGGTTGAGCCAAATCGATTTTATTTATTTAGGGGATTTTTATGCCTCCTGCTCAGCTTACAATTGAAATCGTAAATTATCAATATAAAAACAAGTAAGCCGTTAAGACGTGAAACTTCAGTCCTGAACTGGATAGTGCAGGCAAGCTTGATCTTGTCTTATCTCAGAAGCTGAGCAGGTCCAACCCTGGCAAGTATTTGGATGGGAGACCTCCAGAGAATACCAGGGCCAGGAGGCCAGAGGCAGGCTATCAAGCCACTTCTCCGAATGTCCTCCGTGCCCCAGTAGGAGTCGCCTAGGGTTGCCAGGTCCCTCGCCGTTCCGGTGGGGAGATTTGGGGGGTGTTCTAGGGGTGGGTGGGATGTCACTTGGAAGTGACATCATCGTGTCTGGGATGTCACACGCAGTGCTCTGGCTTTTGGGCAAAACTCTATGGCTTTTTGGCTTCAGACCTGTAGAATTTGCCCCAAAACCAGAGCGTCGCCATGCGACGTCCCTGAGGTAATGTTGGGGACATTGTGCAATGATGTCCCTGTTTGGGGGTGGAGTTTCCCCCTCTGGCCAGCTGGCTAGGGGCTGGTAACCCTAGAGTTGCCAGAGGTTGCCATGACTTCCAGGCACAAGCACACACACACACAAATGCAAAAATACTTTTTAAAAAAGGCATGGAACTTCAGCCCCGTGGGATCACTTTTCCCTTGGCTTGGCTCATGTTTCTGGCCTTCTGGCCTCCCTTGGCTCTGTGGGAGATCCCCTCCCTTCCCAGGTCAGTCAATCTGATCTTTTCTTGACAGGTTGCAGACAAGTTTTCCCTGAACAGTTCAGAGCTACTATAAGGGCCTATGGTCGGGTTGCTAAGCCTGACCCGGAAGCTGAGCCCGACCAAGAGGAGCTAATGATGGCCTGCTAGGAAGGGCTGGAGCCATGCTGTGGCTTTAGCAGGAAATTTAAAAAGCACACCCTGACCACTACACCATAGCTTGTCCTTTTCAAACAGCGCCAAAGTGATTGTGTTAGGGTGGAGGCTTTGGGAAGTGGGATTTTGGTGGCCAAGAGCTTCTATATACCAACTTTTTAAAAAACGTGAGGTAGGTGCTCGTTTTCATTGCTATAGAGGCATGAATGTGCCTTTGCTCTTCCTGCTGTTGCCAAGGAAACCCAACTCAAGTTCTAGGCCTCAGCCTTCTCTCGATTTGTCACTGAGCTGATGTTGACAGCAGCATTTGGCTGCATTTGTAATTGGCTGTGGGCCCTGGCCATACAAGGGTAGCATACATCTCTTATTTTGCTTTTTTAAAATTTTAATTGTTTATATTTTTGTTGACTTTCCATTCTCTTCTTTTTTTTCACTGCTGCCTTTATAGATCTGTATGCATTTTATACAGGTTTTTATATGCAGTGTCTATACTGTCTATGCCTGGAACACTTGTATAGATGTGCATAATGCAAATTTATTCATGGACAAGGAATGTTGAACAGGGGGGGAAATCCTTATGAGGAAACAGCATGGCACAAAAGTACAGAAACACAGGTTCAATTTCCACAACAGATGAATGAAATCGAAGCAGGAAATTTTGTCTCGCATCAATAGGGAAATCCAAAATCTTTCCTATATTCTGAGATGGAAATAAATGCCACGGATTCTCAGTAGACAGATCCTCAGACCCAGCTAAGAGAAATCATGGCCCAGCCTCTGGATTCAGTGCACGTTAATGGGATTTAATTAAACCTGCACATCTTTGCCTTCATGTTATAAGTCTGTGGAGCCCTGCTAAGAGGATATTGAGGCTGGAGCTGTGGACAGTTGTGCCCAGGGGTCATTTCCTGCAGGAGCGCACAGGAGTGGAGCTCCGGCAGTAAAGAGCCCAGGGGGGCGGGCACATGCAACAAGCCCCGCCCCCTGCTTCCAGCAGCCCTCAGTCAGAGCAAGAAGCAGCCAGATAAGTTGCAGAGCCCCCCCCCCGGCCCCCTGGTCCAAAACAGTCCAGTGGCACCTTTAAGACCGAGTTTTAATTCAGGTACAAGCTCTCTGCGAGGACAGATCTGCACGTTCCCCCCCCCCCCAGCTAGCAATCCCAAACAGTCCAGTGGAGCCTGAGTGGTGGGTGTTGCCTTCTGACATACTTCTGGTGATGTCAGGGGGTGTGGCATATGCAAATAAGTTATGCTGATGAGTTATGCTAATGAGCTCCTGCACCTCTTTTTCTACGAAATGACCCCTGGTTGTGCCCAAATTTAAACCCAGGCTCCCTGAGATTAGTTGCTGTGGAGTGGGTGGGGATGAACCATAGCGTGAAGGGCCACGCGTTGAAGGTATTGTTCCATTGACCACATGAGGACAAAAGGCCAGGCTCTGAGTATTGTATGCCCAGCCTAGCCAATGCAAGGACTTCCTACTCCCTGCTGAGGGTAGGACCAGATGTCACTCACTTCTGAGCCGGCAGGGACCTGTGGCATTCATACCCCAGTCTTGAAATTCTGGGTTCAGATTGCACAGTTCCCGACAGTGCCGAGGAGACCTTCTGATCGGAAATACAGGAAAAGAGTAGGAGGACATGGTTCTCTTCACAGCAGTTGGTTTTTTTTGGGGGGGGAGGTGTCTTTTCAATTGTTTCCCCGCACATCTTGTTTATAAGAATTAGACGTGGCAGTCACCTGGACAAAGCCGTGGGTGGATTGAGGACGAGAAGAATTACTTTTGTGTCAATCAAGTTGGAAGATCTTTATGTTCCTTTGCAAGTGAACACAGGAGGAGAACGGCATTCAGGGCAAGTGTTTTGTCCTCAGTAGGATTCATCGTTGTGGTGTGAAGCATCCCCCGTTTTATACCAGGTCTTTTGGAAGATGTTCTGGGGCTGAGCACTGAGCTCAGATTTGCCCCTGTGAGGACTGTTACGATGGTCATCCATTGTCATTGTGACTAAATGGTAGAATTCTCTCTCTTCCCTCTCCCACACAGTTTTCCCCCATCAAACAGCTGGCAGCTAAATTGGATTTTTCTTTTTTTCATGTGGTGTTTAAATAGCAGAAGTGCTTGCAGATTTTCACAGTGAAGAGGGAACAGTTCACCAATTCAAGTAGCACCCTTAGGTTTGTGTCAGCAAAACCGAGGTGTGTTTGTCTCACTTTTCCTTCTCTCTCGCCTTTTCGGAAACGCTAAGAGAAGGGGTAATGTTTAATGAGGCCTGTCTTTGGCACAATTTCTTCTTGGTTTTGTTTTGTTTTTTTCCCTTCAAAGAAAAAAGTCAGAACTGAGTGACAGCCAGGCAAGGGGTATGTGATGTGCCTTCCTGTTCAAAATCTGTAACCTGATGTCTCCAGTATGGAAACATGTGCCTTGGCTTCAAGTTTCTTTCCTCCTGCAGGAGCTCAGAATGGAAATTCTTAGGGATGCCAGCCTCCAGGTGAGGCCTGGGGATCCCCCATAATTACGGCACATCTCCACACCACGGAGACCAGTTCCCCTGGAGAAAGCGGATACTTTGGAGGGGGGGGACTCCTGTGGCATTATGTTCCACCCCCAAATATCCAGGAGTTTCCCAAACAGGATCTGGCAACCCTAGGAATTTTGTAGCATAAATTCTAACATCCATCCCTCCAAAAAGACATTATTTCATGAATAAACTGATGTCCAGAAGCAATTCCATAGAATTGGAATGTTTGAGTGGATGTGGGCAGCCAATATTATCCGGCATGACTGTTCTTCTGACTGGTGGGAGCTTCAAAGCAGACTTTTCAAGCTCGTTTTCCATTGAAGGCGGGAGTGTAGGAGATTTACGGTAGCTTTGTAAGGATCATTTTACCGCACAAGGCTGAGCTGGCATTAGATGGGCACAAAAGCAACCACGCAGGAAGCCGGTGTCCAAAAGAAACATCACTTCAGCATCCTCACTCAGCTTCCAAGCAGCATTTTTCAGCCGCGTGTGCCGCCACCTAGGAAAGACTAATAGGGCCGGCATCAGCATACCCTGAGGTGGGGGCAGCAGCCAGGGCCCAGCCAGTTTGGTGTAGTGCTTGAAGTGCGGTTAGGAGTAGTGGTTAGGAGCATGGACTCTAATCTGGGAGAACCGGGTTTGATTCCCCACTCCTCCACATGCAGCTGCTGGTGTGACCTTGGATCAGTCACAGTTCTCTCAGAGCTGTTCTCTCGCAAGCAATCCTCGAAAGAGCTCTCTCAGCCCCACCTACCTCACAGGTTGTCTGTTGTGGGGAGGGGAAGGGAAAGGCAAATGTAAGCCACTCTGAGACTCCTTCAGGTAGTGAAGAGCGGGGTATAAATCCAAGGATAGGATAAAGTTTTATTTACGGCTGAAGCCAGCAGTTAACATTTGAAACACTACAAACTTAGTAGTAAAAAACACCTATGAATAAAGGTAAAAAGGCTTAACAGAACAGTAAAATGCATTATAAAATACATAAAATACATACATGTGACCGCCTGGAAAAAAGACGGAAGGAGAAGCAAGAACATCTGCAGAAAAAAGCCTTCTGAGGGTATCTTGTAGGGTTCCCATCCCTCTGAATTTGTGGCCATAGTTAGGATTCTAGAAAGTGTGTGCACACACAATAATCTGTAAGCCGCCCAGAGCCCTTCGGGGGTGGGCGGGGTAAAAATCCCATGTAGTAATAATAATAGTAATAATAATTCTTCTCCACTGTGTTTAAAAAACAACAAACATTGGTACAAGTAATTCATTAGATCCTAATCTTTTAAAAGTTAGTTTTTTGTTGTGGCTGCCTGTACTAGCATTCCCCAAACTTCCATAGCATTTCCAAGAACTTCAGGGGTTTTACTGTTGAGAAAGCAGTTAGAAGTGAACGGATTCTTTTGTTAATTATCTTCAAATCTTATGTCTGCTTAGGTTTGGATGGCGTTGGGTTTCTTTGGGATGCCCAGAATTCGCTTGCACTAGTTGACGTTTTGAAGTACAATCTGACTGACTGAATATAGAATATTCATCCCTCTAGAATCAGTTTTGAATTTTTCTGCACATACAAAGGGAATTGAAATTTGTTATTTTTATACAACAGCTTTTTGATTTTATTTTTTATTCAAAACCTTTCATTTTTACTGA
>NW_015176049.1:4066-33257 GCF_001447785.1 Gekko japonicus | reverse complement strand
CAGAGGCATATGGGTCAGGGGGTGGGAAGGGGGCATGGGGGTGGGGGATAGGCAGAGGAAGAAGAGGAGATTGGATTTATACCCTCCCCTTCACTACCTGAAGGAGTCTCAGAGTGGCTTACAATCTCCTTCCCTTCCTCTCTCCACAACAGACACCCTGTGAGGTAGGTGGGGCTGAGAGAGCTCTTTCAGGAACTGCTCATGAGAGAACAACTCTGAGAGAACTTGTGACTGACCAAAGGCCACACCAGCAGCTGCATGTGTAGGACTGAGGAATCAAACCTGGTTCTCCCAGATTAGAGTCTGCGCTCCTAACCACTACACCAAACTGGGTGCCTCCCAAAATGTGGAGTTAGGCCTGCAGACTAAACTCCAGGCATCATATCATGGTGGCTGTTTTGTCTCTGATGGCCATCATTGAAAGCTGATGTATGTGGAGGGATTCTCATCTGGAGCTGGATGCCAGCATGGAGGAAGAGTGTTTTCTAACTTCCCTCTGAACAAACAGTTTACAGCAGTCTCACGGTATGCATTTTGTTTTTTGTTTTTTTAATCCCCTGAAGGCAGGCCGATTGGGGCAAGAAAGAGCGCCTCAATTCTCCGGCTTCGAGCCATCGAAGAGGTCGCCCTCCAAGCGCCCCCGGCTTGGAGCCTCCTTACTGAGACTCACCTGGGGGTGCCACTTGAGGCGGCACCCCTCCAACACCCCTGGAGCGCGGAATGCTTCCCCCGTTCAGGAGAGAGCCTCCGCCATCGCTGAAGCTACAGACCGGAAGTCTCACGGTATGCATTTTGGAAAGTTGAGCTGGCAGTAGAGGGGAACAGAAGCAAGCATCCAGACGTAGTGTTTGTCGAGCAGAGCCACCCATCGAGTATCCTGAGTACTTAAGTCAATTCCACAGCAAAAGCCAGAAGACTCACTTCAGTTTTCCACTCTTTTTAGACCAGGCAAAACTGGTTTCAGCTCGTACCCCCAGTGAGACTTTAAGGCTCATTCCACCTGCTTCTGTGCCGAGGGTTTTTAACACTGACGTCAGTAATGCATCAATGCCCACCTTGTTTCCCATTGCAAGGGAGGGGCTATGGCTCACTGGTAGAGCACCTGCTTGGCATGCAGGTACAATCCCTGACAGCCCCAGTTGAAAGGACCAGACAGCCGGTGATGGGAAAGACCTCCGCCTGAGCCCCTGGAGAGCTGCTGCCAGTCTGAGTGGACAGTAGTGACCTTGAGGGACCAAGGGTCTGAGACAGCATGGCAGCCTCATGTGCACATGCATGAAAATAATGCAGGTTACACCAGCACTTAAAGGGATCATCTCATTTTACTTAACAAGGGTAGCATTACAAAATACAATAACATTTAAGCACACAGTCCTGTACCCAGAATTCAGGGAGTCCCAAGTTCCAGTCCTGCCTCCGCTATACAGCTTAACCTTTAAAAGAGAAGCTTTCTGGGCATGTGGGCTGTGGTTTTTGTGTATGGCAGTGGTGTCACCATCAATGTTCCCTCTAAGCTGTGGGGTCTTGTGAGCGAAAATCCTACTTTGTGAGCTACCGGCCTTAAAGTGGTGAGCGAGCGATTTGGCTGCTGCATAAATTTGTTTGCTCTGGAGCCCTCCTTCCTGAGCGAAGACAAAAATGTGTGAGCCGGAGGCTAAAAATCTGTGAGCTAGCTCACACTAACTCAGCTTAGAGGGAACACTGGTCACCATTATCATTCAAAAATATCATTTGGATGGATTTGGTAACATCCTAAGAAGAACCTTGCTGGATTGGGCCAAAGGTACCTCTGGGCCAGCTTACTGTCTCTAACAGTGCTTCTGGGAACGCCTGTCCAGGCATAGACAAGCCCTGTTTTGTGTTGTCTCCTTTGTATCTGCTTTTCAGAAGCACGCTGCCTCTGTACATGGAGGTTCCATTAAGCTGTCATGACTGAGAGCCTTTTGGTAGACCTTTCTTCAGTGCTAGCTCACACTAACTCAGCTTAGAGGGAACACTGGTCACTATTATCATTCAAAAATATCATTTGGATGGATTTGGTAACATCCTAAGAAGAACCTTGCTGGATTGGGCCAAAGGTACCTCTGGTCCAGCTTACTGTCTCTAACAGTGCTTCTGGGAAGACCTGTCCAGGCATAGACAAGCCTTGTTTCGTGTTGTCTCCTTTGCATCTGCTTTTCAGAAGCACACTGCCTCTGTACATGGAGGTTCCATTAAGCTGTCATGACTGAGAGCCTTTTGGTAGACCTTTCTTCAGTGCATTTCTGCCTAATTCCCTGTAGACAATGGCCATCCATTACAACACCTTCTGGCAATGAAGTCTGTAAATGAATTAAGTGTCGTTTGCAGAATGGCTTTCTCTTGTCTGTTGTGTATTGCCAAGCTGTTTCATTTGATTGAAAATGTAATTGCCATTTTATTACACCTTTTTTAAAGGGAAAAAATAGGGCCAAGGCAAGTTATAAACTAGCAATGCAAACCCAATGAAAAAATAATGAAATGTTGGTGTACTAGTACGTCAGATTATACCAACAGTGTTCTGAAAGATGGAAATCTTCAAAAGATTGGCAAAAGAAGCCTAGAAAGGGGAGGTTGTTTCACACATGCAGGAGAATATGGTAGATAATTCCACTATCTCACTGAACCGCATTGTTTTGGACTGCAGTTGGAGAATACCAATTACTTTACCTGCTTCAAAAAGTTCCTGCAAATCGAAAATCAGTTCATCCAGCAAAGATGGGGGAATAGAACCTGTTGTGCTAGCTTTCTGTTTGCAGGGTATTTATTTATTTAAAACATTTATTAGCCATCTTTCTCCCTTGTGGAACTCAAAGTGGCTTACAACATAAATAGAACATCATTTAACACACAATAAAAACGACAAAAACCTGATTAAAACTCATTAATTTAAAAACTCCAATTTAGGACTGCCAATAAAAACGAAATCAGTCAAATGCAGTCCTAAATAAAACAGTCTTCAACTGAAGAGCGATAATGAGGGGGCCAGGTGACCTCCCTAGGGAGTTGGTTCTATAATCGTGAGGCTATCGCCTGAAAGTCTCCGTCTTGTTCTATCCACCAAACAAGCATCTTTAATTGATGGGACACTCAGGAGAACATCTTCCTGTGATCTTCTGGGCTGGAATGTATGGGAGAAGACGGTCTTTTTACTGTGAAGGATTGTTCAGAACTAAATCCACAGAACTAAATCTGTTCAGAACTATATCTGAAGGAGTGCATTCCCTTCTGCCGCATCAGGGCTTGGCCTCCACATTCTACTGGTATGCAAGGAAGTTCCAGCTCAGATCTTTATGTAGCAGCCTCTTTAAGGAAAGAAAAAGGGGAAAAAATAAGTAAGACAAGTGGAAAACCTACTTGGAGCCTTGTTTCTTTAAATGCTATGGGGAAGCCTAGCGACTTGGAGAAGGAGGTGTGATGGACTGTACTTTTTAAGAGGCTTGAAAGTGCTGTACACAAAACTAAAGGATTGTGAAGGGTTAATTCTTTACAAAGCCAGAGAGCCTTGAGTGCCAGTCTGCTCTAAGCAATCTGATTGGTTAGCATCAGCTGAGGGGGGGAAGTCTTGAGAGCTGGATGCTGAGGAGAGTCAGTCAGATTCCGGCCTTAACTGAGGAGAGATGTGTACTGAGAATAGCCCTGGCAGAAAAAGAGTCTAGTGCTGACAGAGTCAGATTTCAACCTTGACTGAACACAGTCTTAATTCAGCATTAGCTGAGAGCAGTTTGAATACAGACAGAGAACTGGAGGGAAAGTTTGGCAAGGAAGTTTGTGTAGTGGAGAAGCCTCCCATTCAGGCCAAAAGGAAAGGGTCAGGGGTCATTTTGTAGAAAAAGAGCTAGGGGAACTCATTAGCATAACTCATTAGCATATGCCACACCCCCTGACATCACCGGAAGTGTGTCATAAGGCCACACACCCCGCCCCCAACGGTCCCGGCCACCGGCGGCGGCCTTGCAGCTCCACTGCCGCATGCTCGAGCATGCGCAGTACGGCTGGGGGCCGAGGTGCGGTGGCGCAAGGACGCACTGGCCAATCCCACAGCCCGCCTTGAGCCGCTCCAAGGGATACAACCACCTAGGAAGGTGGTGCTTTTTTGCTGCGCGGTATCGGCATTTGGGACGGAACAGGGACGGGCAGGCAACGATTCCCAGATGTTGCCGTGGGATCGTGCCTGTTTGCTCCGCCCCCGTTCCGTCCCGCTCCCGGCCCAAAAGGCCTCGTATGGACAAGACCGAAGATTCCCTACTCGGTCAAACAGAGAGAGTTATCTCTGAGGAGTACAGAGATCTCTGGTCTGATGTGACTAGAAACTGCCTGTAGAGATGTTAAAAGTCAGTGAACTACTCAAGAAGAGTACTGGTGTTCCAAGAGAAGGGGTTTGGATACTGGAAAGAGGGTACCAGCCTTCTGGGCACCAAAAGAGTCAGTGATTATACAAATAAAGTGTATTAGAGTGTTTGGGAAAACACTGGAACAAAAGCCTCTTCAATATAAAGATCTAAGGAACTGTGAATAATTTAGGAACCTCTTATTAGCCTGATATATAGCAACAAAAGTCTGTGCTTGTAATAGTTTCTACCTCAGTAATTTCAACCCTTGATTTCACCTGACCTTTCCCCTCAAAGTTAAATAAACCCTTTTGTTATTTTTGAATTTTAAAAATATCTCAAGTGCCATTTTCAAGGGTTTAAGTTAAAGGGCAATCCTATCCCTTCCCTCAGGTTCCTGGGCTGAGCAGATAGCCAAAATATATCTTACCGACAGGGTGGGACAGCCAAGGTTTCTTCAGGGGAGAAGAAAACACATTACTAGGGCTGCTCAGTCAGTGAAGGGACGGAAAGGGAAGGAAAATCTTGCCTCTGAGGGACAGAAGTAGACAGGGTGTGTCATAGAGGCCAATATTGGAATCCATATTTAATTTGGGAAATGTTGGGCATTTCACGCAGTGCTGTTTGGCAGCCACACTCAAGGCGTCACTTCTCCATCTCTCTCTCCACAGTGGTCTCCAGTGACAGTGAGAGCGACTCGGAGTTCAGCTCCTCAAGCCTGGATGACCGGTCCTTGCCTGCCAGGTCAAAAGCTGTCAAGATTAAAAACCGAGAAGAAACAGGTGAGAGAAAAGAGCTGGTGAGGGGGGCAAAGCAAGACGTGTTCACACGAGCACTCTGCTTCTATTGGTATCTGTCACATTTTTATCCCACCATTGCCCCGAGGACCTCAAGGCCTCATGCGTGTTTTCCCCTTCCTCCGCTTTATCCTTATGACCCTGCAAGGTCAGGCACGGAGTGAGTGACAGGCCCAAAGGCGCCAAGTGAACCGCAGGGGCACGTGGGGGTCTGAACCTGAGTCTTCCCAGCCTGACGCTCTATCTGGGTAGCATATATGGTTCTTTCCTCACAGCGGCCCTCTGAGATAGGTTTGGGGAAGAGACAGAGAAAGGGCCCAGCCAAGGTCATTCAATGAGTTTTGTGGCAGAATGGGGATTTAAACTCGGGTCTCCCAGATCCCAGTTTAACACTATGAACACCACACTTTGCCGGCTCTCTGAGTGCAATTCTGAACAGAGGTTTCTAATCTTCTTTGGATTAAAAAGGTAAAGGTTCCCTTGCTCGAAAGCTAGTCGAATCAGACTCTAGGGTTGCGGTGCTCATCTCCGTTTCAAAGCCGAAGAGCCAGCGCTGTCCGAAGACGTTTCCGTGGTCATGTGGCCGGCATGACTAAACACCAAGGCACACGGAACGCTGTTACCGTCCCACTGAAGTGGTACCTATTTATCTACTTGCAATTTCTTGCTTTCGAACTGCTAGGTTGGCAGGAGCTGGAACTAGAGATGGGAGCTCACTCCGTCATGCGGCACACTCGGGTCTCGAACTGCTGAACTACCGACTTTCCACAGCCTGCAATTCAGCGTCTTAACCACTTGAGCCACCGCAGCTCCTACCTTCTTTGGATTACTAAATCTTTATTGGATGGGAGAGGAGGTGGAAGGCATGAAAAAAAATTACTGCTGAGCAGGGGTCATTTTGTAGAAAAAGAGGTGCAGAAGCTCATTAGCATAACTCATTAGCATAACTTATTTGCATATGCCACACCCCCGACATCACTGGAAGTGTGTCAGAAGGCAACACCCACTGCTCAGGCTCCACTGGACTGTTTTGGATTGCTAGCTATTGGAGGGGGGGGGAACGTGCAGATCTGTCCTCGCAGAGGAGGGAGAGCTTGTACCTGAATAAAACTTGGTCTTAAAGGTGCCACTGAACAGTTTTGGACTGGAGGCCCTGGGGGGGGGCTCTGCAACTTACCTGGCTGCTTCTTGCTCTGACTGAGGGCTGCTGGGAGCAGGGGGCGGGGCTTGTTGCATGTGCCCTCCCCCTAGGCTCTTTACTGCCGGAGCTCTGCTCATGTGCGCTCCTGCAGGAAATGACCCCTGCTGCTGAGGGGGAAAATCCTCTGCAGACGGTTCTCTGCACATGAAAGAAAGCATGTCTAGTGTACAAAAATATGGAGGGTTTCCCACTAGCTGTTTCAGAAAACGTGCATTTAAAAAAAAGAATTCAAAAGCTTTGCAAACTTCCCGCTGCCGCCGCCACCACCACCAGTTCCCAGTTCCAGGTTTTCCAAGCCTTGTGTTTCTCCATGCCTCCTTTTTCATGCTTTCTCATGACTATCGACCCGTTTGTAATATAATAAATTGCAGAAGATTTAATCTGCTACATGTTTTGGCATTTCTTAATTCCTCTTTGATGAGTTCTTGAGTGGTTGCCTCAGTATTATAGATAGTTTTTTGTAGAATTGAGACAAATGAGTGTAATTCACATGCTCCGATGGAGGTGTTTCCTAAAATAGGTGAATTTGCAGGGCCCCCGAGTATTCTTCTCACTCCTCATTTCATGCGTCTCAATGCACTCTGGTGGTTTAGTCCCCCAAGGAGGAGCCACGGCTATTCAAAAGATGTTTCTGTTGTTTGGAGTCATAGGCTTAACCCTCATTCTGGGGGGGCTTCCACTAGGAATTCAACACTCCGGCCATTTTAAGTTCTTGTGGGTTTTTTCAAACAGCTGCTGTCATCACTCATGGCCTGCCTTCCTTTCTTTCCTTCCTCTCTTTGGTGATACTTCTGTTTCTTTGTGTCATTTATAGTCCGTCTTTCTTTCCAAGACTCAGTGTAAAAACATAAGGGAAGCCATGTTGGATCAGGCCAACGGCTCATCCAGTCCAACCCTTTTGTGTCGCACAGTGGCCAAAACCCGGGTGCCACCAGGAGGTCCAGAACTCCAGAAGCCATCCCACTGTTGCCCCCCCAAGCACCCAGAATACAGAGCATCCCTGCCTCAGACATAAGAACTTAAGAGACGCCAATGTTGGATCAGGCCACGGCCTATCCAGTCCAACACTCTGTGTCACACAGTGGCCAGAAATACCAGGTGCCATCAGGAGGTCCACCAGTGGGGCCAGGACATTAGAAGCCCTCCCACTGTTGCCCCCCCTCCAAGCACCAAGAATGCCTTATACTGCATCTGACCATCAGTCCATCGAGGCCAGTACTGTCTACTCAGACTCTCCAGGATCTCAGGCAGAGGCCTTTCACATCACCTACTACCCAATACTTTAAAAATGGAGATGCCGGGGATTGAACCTGGGACCTTCTGCATGCCACGCAGATGCTCTGCCTCTGAGCCACGGCCCCTCCCAAACGCAAAGCCCTTCATGGCCTTGGTCCATCATATTTGCAGGAGTGCCTCTCTCTCTAGGCTCCGCCATGACAGCTTCACTCATTGAAGCAGATGCCACCCTGAAAAGGGCCTGTACGCGTGGCCTTCTCTGTCGCGGCCCCCACCTGATGGAATGTCCCGCCAGAGGAGGTCAGGAAGGCTCCCACTCTCCTGGCATTTTGCATACTACGCAAAACTAATTATTTGGGGGTCTTTCGTATACAGGCAACAGGGCTGCACTGTAACAAAATGGTTCAGAATGATGCTTTGGTAAAGGGACAGAGACTATGGAATACACTAGTGTGTACAGTACTGAATGTCACTATAAGTATGATCCTGCTGTGTGATTTCCCCATCGTTAACATGTCACGTTAGTACTTATACTTTGTTTCACATCTCTGCAGTCCAAATCCTATTGCACTATTTATTGGATGTCCCACCCTGTTGATTGTAGTAGTAGAAGAAGAGATTGGATTTATACCCCACCCTTCACTCAGAGTCTCAGAGCAGCTTACAAACTTTTTTCCCTTCCCCTCCCCACAACACGCACCCTGTGAGGTAGGCGGGGCTGAGAGAGCTCTGACAGAAACGGCTCTTTTTCAAGGACAGCTCTTATCAGAACTGTGGCTTGCCCAAGGTCATCCAGCAGCTGCAAGTGGAGGAGTGGGGAATCAAACCCAGTTCTCCCAGATTAGAGTCTGCGCACTTAACCACTACATCAAACTGGCTCTGTATTGACAGAAGTCCATGAGTGGTATAGATGGAATGGAACACTCTGTCTGGGGCAGGTCCAGGTGGGGAGCCGTGTTGGTTTGAAGCAGTAGAACAAAGTTTGAGTCCAGCAGGGCACTTTTAAGACCAACAAAGTTTTATTCAAGGTATGAGCTTTCGTGTGCAGGCACCCTTCCTCAGATACAGGGAAATGGAACATGGAACTTATCAGTCCATACATATGGTCAGAGGTTGAGCCGTAAATCAGCATACTGCTCAACCTCTGCCTATATGTATGGACTGGTAAATTCCATTTCACTGTATCTGAGGAAGTGTGCGTGCACACGAAAGCTCATACCTTGAATAAAACTTTGTTGGTCTTAAAGGTGCCCCACTGGACTCAAACTATGTCTGGGGCAGTGATAGGCAGCACCTTGAACTGAACCTGGTAACTGACGGGCAGCCAATGAAGTCACTGAAGAATGGGAGTAATGCAACTATTTTTGTGAAAATGTCATCTGTACGCCATCATTTTGGAGAGGAAAATTTGGCACAAGGCAAGAAGACTGTCACAACAATAAAGACTGGGGTTCGTTTCTTGCGAGGGAGAAGCTTAATCAAAATGGAGACATCTGAATCGAAGGAAACATTTGTTATTATCATTTATTAATTTTGGCTTCTATTCCACTCTCCCCGCGAGCGGACTCAGAGCGGATAACATCAGTAAAAGTTTGATGTAGTGGTTAAGTGCACGAACTCTAATCTGGGAGAACCGAGTTTGATTCCCCACTCCTCCACTTGCGCCTGGCTGGATGGCCTTGGGCAAGCCGTAGTTCTATCGGAGCTGTCCTTGAAAAAGAGCAGTTTCTGTCAGAGCTCTCTCAGCCCCACCTACCTCCCAAGGTGTCTGTTGTGGGGAGGGGAAGGGAGAGGAGTTTGCAAGCCGCTTTGAGACTCCCTTGGGTAGTGAAGGGCGGGGTATAAATCCCATCTCCTCCTCCTCCTCCTCCTCCTCCTCCTAAATCCCATCTCCTCCTCCTCCTCCTCCTCCTCCTCCTCCTCCTCCTCCTCCTTCAAGTTAAAACATTCCACCATAGAAGTTAAAACAAAGCATAAGAATCATTCACACAATAATTAAAACAGATTAAAACAGAATTATAAATGAAACAGATGGCACGGCATTTAGTATAGCGTCTCAAAGATGGAGCCGCTAGACCATAGACCAGATTGTTGGTCTTCACTTGATGGGCCGATCGAAGATGTCAGATTCAGCAGGTTCACAAGTGGTGAAATTCCACTTCCTCCGGAACCATTGTTGGTCATGGCTGACTCTTAAAGGCAATAAATCCAAATTTTCCCACACCAGAGCTGGGAGTTCCAACCCTCTTTTTTTCCTCCAGCTGGCAGAGGTGAAGTCACCCGAACCCCGACCAGAAGCACCGGCCAGCCCCTGGGGAGCATCTTGTCGGAAAGCCAGAGCAGCTTGGGGAGTGAACGCGGCGGGGTCCTGAGCGCCACCGAAAGCTGCCCAAGCGACCTGCAGGATGAGGATAGCGATGCCAGCCGCAGCACCGCTGGTGAGTTGGGCCGTGTGTGTGTGTGCTGTAGAAGTTATGGGGTCTCTCCCTGCGAGGTTGTGGCATTTGAAGGTGTGGAAGAAAATTTGTCTTAGCCTGACTACAGGCCTGTGAAGTCTGCTGAAGTCTCCATTAGGGCTGGAGGAAGAGGTCATGCAGGCGACAAGGGAACGTGCTGTGCTGAAGAGATAACACAGTGCTGAGTATGCCCCTGAGGTAAAAAAATCCCTCATTGTTATCAATAAGCTTCTAGCCTTATCAATGCTTGCCTGGATATGAAAAGACCAGTCCAGATTAAAGCTGTACCGAATACCTAAGTATTTAAAATGCCAGACTTGTTCCGTTAGTTTTCCACATATAATCCAAGGCTCAACGTTAGTCTGCCTGAAAGTTTAAAAACAAAACCATTATTTTAGGTTTTTTTCATAATTTATATTCAAAAGTTCACGTGAACAGTATTGAATAAATATTTTATAGCTCTGTGTAATCTGAAGGGGTCCGTGCAAGTGGAACTAAATTGTCCACATATAATTAACGACGGGACTGGCATGCCAGACAGTATGGGGGCATGCACGTTTATTGCCGAAAGTACAGGTGCAAAATCATTCATATAAAGATTGAAAAGTTGTGGCGCTTCTACACAACCTTGTCTCACATCCTTATTAATAGGAACTACATCCAACAGACCAATTTGAAGTGCTGAGTGTACTAAAAGAACTCGCTTGGAGCAGCCTGTACGCCGGCTACTTAGAAAGTTAGCAGAAGTCTGTCAGGAATGGAAAATGTTACTTAGCATAAGAAGAGTCCTGCTGGGTCAGACCAGTGGTCCATCTGGTCCCGCATCCTGTCTCACACAGTAGCTAACCAGTTCCTCTCGACGGCCAACAACAGGGCTTGGAGGCCGAGGCCTTCCCCTGATGTTGCCTCCTGGCTCTGGGATTCAGAGGCTTAGTGCCTCTGAATGTGGATGTTCCCCTCAGTCACAGTGGTTAGTAGCCACTGATAGACTTATTGTCCACACATCTATCTAATCCCCTTTTAAAACTGTTTATTCCCGTGGCCACCAATATATCCTCTGGCAGCGAATTCCACATTTGAATCACTCTCTGTGTAAAGTGGTATTCCCTTTTGTCCACCCTGAACCTACTGCCCATCAGCTTCATTGGAGGCCTTCAAGTTCCAGTGTTTTGGGAGAGGGAGAAAAAATTCTCTGTGTCAAAATCAAAACCTACTTTTAGGTTTGAGTTTCGTATGCATACCTACAAGATGTACATAATGGGGTTGGATGCTGCGACTTTTTTGAGATTCTATTTTTCAGTCTCCTGCGATCCTACAATAAAGAGTTCAACAGCTTTGGAAATTATCTTAGCGTCTTCCTTCGACAAAGGCAGCTTAGAACCAAGGTCCTTCCTCGCTAGGAATGAGCGTGAAGGAGCTGGGAGGCACTGAGCTGTACAGAGGTTCACCATGGCAGATCTTTAAATTTCTGTCATGCAGATCAGGTGGGGGCAGAAAAAAATGTTTTTCCTGAGGAGTAAGTGCTGTGTGGCCACTTTCAGGGTGTGGTGGGGAAGGTCCCGAAGAAGAAGAAGAGATTGGATTTATGCCCCCGCCCTTCACTACCCAAAGGTGTCTCAGAGCGGCTTACAAACTCCTTCCCCTTCCCCTCCCCACAACAGACACCCCTGTGAGGCAGGTGGGGCTGAGAGAACTCTTGACAGAGACTGCTCTTTTTCAAGGACAGCTGTGCCAGAGCTTGTGACTGACCCAAGGTCAAATCAGCAGGTGCAAGTGGAGGAGTGGGGAATCAAACCCGGTTCTCCCAGATTAGAGTCCGCGCACTTAACCACTACACCAAAAGTGGGAACCAGAAGTGAGGGCTGCATCTTGCTTTTGTCCATCCTTCACTCTGTGGTGGAGAGTCCCCATCTGTCGCAGCCCCTCCGTTGATGTTTGCCTCGTGCCGGTTCTTAAGGTGCAAATTAGCTTGGCAAGAACAGGGAAGTTTTAACTAAAATTAAAAGGTGTGACTTTGTCCTATGGGGTGAAAATTTAGCGCGCACTGCTGTTTTGAGGGTCTTTTTTATTTAACAGAGGTGTGGAACTTTAAAAAACAAACAAACACGGGGTCTGTTTTCCCTCCAGCATCTGCATACCAACGCACCCTTGCAAAGAAGCAGTCCTCTTCTCTTTCCTTCCCCAATCAGCTTGCTTGGGAAAAACTCAGTGAAGAAAGGAGACTGCAGGAGGTTGAGAGTTTTGCTGAGTAACTTTGGGCTCCCTGGTGGCTGTGGGGGGGGCACTGCCTGGCTCCCCCAGAGCCCTGCCTTCTAACCACTGGCAGCCCTGCCCAATAAAAAAGAGGGGACAGGGGACAGCAGAAAGCCCACCCTTCAGGAGGAAGATTCCTTGCCCACTAAATCCCCCCTTTAAGCCAGACCGCCACTGGAGAGCCAGAGCAGTGTAGTGGTTGTGTCAGACTAGAATTTAAGAGACCCAGGTTTGAATCCCCACTTATGCCATGGAAGCTCGCTGGGTGACCTTGGGCCAGTCACACAGTCTCAGCCTAACCTACCTCACAGGGTTGTTGCGGAGATCAAACAGAGGAGAGGAGAACGATGCAAGCCGCACTGGGGAGAAAGGCAGGGAATAAGTCAATCAATTCAAAACCTGCCTGCCCCCACTGCTGACCAGTTCTGCTCTTCGCACCTCCCTAGGCTGGCCCGCCTCTTGTTGCTGGTGCCCGGCAGCCAGGAGCCAAAGGATGTGGCGGGACTTCCTTGACCGCGCCTCCCTGTCTGCAAAAGCCCCTCCCCTTTGTGAGGACTTTTACTAGCCCAAGGGCCACGGGCGTGAGAGAGGGACCAAGGCACCTTCCTTGGTGTGGCACTGCCGTTGCGATCGCCAGGGAAAGGAGGCGGGTGGAAAAGAGCTGTGAGCTTTTGGAGGACGCTGTCTTTGCGCGCTGCAAGCGAGCCAACTTCTTAGTCAGCCGGAAGAGCTGACTATCCCCGAGGGAGAGGATGAATCAGGCCATCTTGCCTTCTTCTCCTGATTCTCTCTCTCTCTCTCTGTGTTGAGAATTGTGTGGGGGTGGGGGTGCTGGTTTTATTGCAGAATTGTTTTAACCTGTGTCGCTACCTGCCTTAGGCATCGGTTTGGTGAGGTAGGAAGGCAGGACATAAATAAAATAAAAACATGGTCCTCCCAGGGGCACTGATCCTTTTGGCACACCCTTTCAGGACAAAAGGGACTACTTCCGTACACAACGAGTGAGTAAAATGTGGAATTTGCTGCCAGAGGATGAAGTGATGAGCACAGGCATAGACAGGGGAACAGATAGATTCATGGAAGAGAGGTCTGTCAGTGGCTACTACCTATGGTGACTAAAGGGACACTCCATGTTCAGAGGCAGTCAACCCCTGAATCCCAGTGCCAGGAGGCAACGTCAGGGGAAGGCCTCATGCCTTTGGGAGACTAAGGGTCCCTTCATCTGCAAGGGCAGCCCAAACAGCCCTGCTGACCTGGGCTAGTCCGAGTTTGGGAGCTCAGCAGGGTTGGCCGTGGCCAGTACTTGGAAGGTTGACCACCAAGGAAGACTGGGCTTGAAGTTGCCACACAGCGGAAGTCAGTGGCAAATCACCTCCACTCATCTCTTGACTGGAAAGCCCCATGGATGCATTGGGTGTGATTTGACGGCACTCGTTTCTCTTCTTCATCTGGAAGAGATGAGGCAGCTGGGAAGGGCAATCTGTATTTAGCAGTAGCAATGCATTTTAGCCGTTGTGGTCTGGAGCTTCCGGTGTTCAAGGCACTTCTCATACATTGTCGTAGCAATCCTGTCTACAGCCCTTGAAGGGAAGCTGGGAGCGCCATGTTGTAGATGGGGTGCGTCAGCTTGAAAACCCTGAGCTGTGATGCAAGGAAGTGCCTTGCCCTAAGCCAGGCCAGTCGCCTCCTCCTGGTGAGTCTCGCCCATTGGTAGCAGTTCTCAGGTTCTCAGGCCGCCTTGAGGCCGGTCAACGGGAGATGCCGGGGACTGAGCCTGGTACCCATCTAGGCCCCTGAACAATAGCAAGGGCTGATGCCTAGGGTGTGCCGACACATAAATACGCGATCAGGGTTCCGTCCCAGTGTTAACCCCCATGATGTGACAAGGGAGGCTACATCCCGTGGCTGACTCGGATTTGTCGGATTTCTCTGAGGCTGCTAAGTTCTGCAGGTAGTGCCCCGTCTTGCAGCTTTCACACGTTCCCGTGTAGCTGCGGCAGTTGCCCAGCGCTGGCTGCAGGCCCTCGTTTCCCCTCCTCCGCAGGCCTTTGCAAGCAGCTGGCTCTCCCTCCCTCCCTCCCTCCCTCTCGTTTCAGTCTCCCTCGTCCTCTCCCCCCACCACGCGCTTTCTCCTTTCCGCTCCTCTCCCGCAAGGACTTACTTCTGTAAAGCGCTAATGGACCTTGTTTTCTAACAGCAGCCGGGCTAACAATCCATAACTCTCCGCATCATTATGGCTCTTAGCAAGCTTTTAATGATTGCCGCACAGGGTCGAACGGGAATGTAGAACTGGAGCGTCATGAAAAAGATCTTTGGGAAGCGGGGCTTGGTTCCCTCTGCGCAGAAACACCTCACCAAGAAATGAGTGTGCGTGACAGAAATCGGAGATTGGAATGGTGGGACCTCTTCGCCCCCCCCTGAAATGTGCTTAATTTGCATTTTAATTCCCTGTCTTATTGAATAACGTCTGAGCAGCTTCGAAGCGGGGTGGGGAGTCATGAGGGGCCATGCTATTTCACTGCACCTTCCCATACTAGAGACTGCTAACTGATGATCTGTCAACATTTCATTAATGGCCGCTAATGCCCCAGCAGGCTAGCCTTTACCCAGAAGTAAAGTGGCAAGTGCCTGAAGCTTCGTCTCTCTGCAGGTGGAGGCTGAAAAGAATGGTTTGTGTCACTCACGTCTTTGGATGTGGAAAGCGGAGCGAGAGAGGGCAGGATTCAAGTCTAGGCTAATGGGGCGTGACCTTGCTGAGACTGAAAGGGGAAAGGATCTTGGGGTTGTAGTGGATAGCCCAATGAAAGTGTCCACCCAGTGTGCTGCAGCGGTGGAAAAGGCAAACATTATGTTAGGGGTTATTAGGAAAGGGGTTGAGAATAAAATGGCCGATGTTGTAATGCCCCTGTATAGACCTGTGGCGCGTCCTGTGTACCGTCTGGTCACTGTATCTCCAAAAGGGCACTGCGGAGCTGGGAAAAGTACAGAGGAGGGCAACCCAGATGGTTAGAGGGTCGGAGCGCCCTCCCTATGAGAAAAGGCTGAAGAGTTTTATAAAATTATGCACGGGGTGGAGAGAGTTGGCAAAGGGAAATTTTTCTCTCTCTCCCATAATTCTAGAACTTGACGGCATCCAATGAAGCTGATGGGCGGTAGGTTCAGGGGGGACAAAAGGAAATAAGACTTTACACAGAGAGAGATTAAAATGTGGAATTCACTGCCCGAGGATGTAGTGATGGTTACAGGAATAAACAGCCTTAAAAAGGGATTAGATAGATTCGTGGAGCATAAGTCTGTCAGTGGCTACTAGCCATGGTGGCTGAGTGGAACCTCCACATTCAGAGGCACTAAACCTCAGCATCCCAGAGCCAGGAGGCAACATCAGGGGAAGGCCTCAGCCTCTGTGCCCTGTCATTGGCCGTCGAGAGGAACTGGTTGGCCACTGAGTGAGACAGGATGCTGCACTAGATGGACCACGGGTCTGATCCAGCAGGGCTCTCCTTATGTTCTTATGGGAGGGGCTAAAGGCCCCACACCACACGTGGCACAGCACGACGGAATCTCAAACGTGTTGGCTTCAAAAAGAAGTTGCTGGAGGCCCCCTGGGGATTGGGGCTGTGGTGCTGGGAGAAGGGGCCTGCCTCTTTCCCCTGATGGGCACCCTCCCCCTGCATTGCCTGTATTAAGCCCCCAGAGGCGAAAACAGTAGTGCCCACGTCATGCCTACTTAGGGCTACCAAGTACTTACCGCAAATCGGCGGGGGACATATAGTTCTTGGCGGGAACATTCCCACGGGGAAAACACAGGCGCTGCACTATCCTGTTGCCCAGACATGACGTGGGCATGTAGTCGGGCGACGCTCTGGCAATGGAGCTAAAACCTTTTTTTTTCCCCAATTTTTTTTTTTAGCTGAAAACTCGATGGTACCATTGAGTTTCTAGCCCCATTTCCAGAGCTTCGCCCGGCTACGTGCCCAGCGTGCTTACGTCACGTCTAGGCAACAGGATAGTGCGACGCGGCTGTGTTACACGTGTCCCCCGCCAATTCATAGGTAGGTACTTGGTAACCCTATGCCTGCTGCCTTTCCTGCCTGGGACTAAAAGCAGCCCAAGTGAGCCGTTTCTGATTGGGGAAATGGTGCAGGGTGTCAACTTCCATCTTTCTCAGCTCTGCATCTCCAGTCTGTGTTGGGCCCATCCCACTGCTATGCATGTGTATCTTTGTTTGGCATTAATGGAGATCAAGCCACATATCCCAGGAGTTAGGTCCAGCATCACAGCATGGAGAACGAGTGCTCAGAGATGTCTGGCTGACTTTGAGAGCCAGTTTGGTGACCATGGGTCAGCTACAAGCTCTTTCAGAGCTGTTCTCTCAAAGGCAGTTCTCGAAAGAGCTCTCTCAGCCCCACCTACCTCACAGGGTGTCTGTTGTGAGAAGGGACAGGAGATTATAAACTGCTCTGAGACTCCTTCGGGTCCTCAAGGGCGGGGTATAAATCCAATCTCCTCCTCCTCCTCCTCCAGTTTTGGTGTTGAGAGCCAGTTTGGTGTAGTGGTTAAGTGCGCGGACTCTAATCTGGGAGAACCGTGTTTGATTCCCCACTCCTCCACTTGCACCTGGCTGGATGATCTTGGGCAAGCCATAGTTCTGATAAGAGCTGTCCTTGAAAAAAGAGCAGTTTCTGTCAGAGTTCTCTCAGCCCCACCTACCTCACAGGGTGTCTGTTGTGGGGAGGGGGAGGGAAAGGAGTTTGTAAGCCGCTCTGAGACACCTTTGGGTAGTGAAGGACGGGGTATAAATCCAATCTCTTCTCTTTTTCTTCTCTTCTTCTTTTTCTTCTCCTTCTTCTTCTTCGGCTGGGAGCTGGAGTGAGGTCAACAATACCTGCCTGTGAATCTGCTTGTTTCCCACCATTTCAGCTTGTATTTATGCTAACAGATGGGTCCTACAGGTGTCTTGCAAATCTCAAGCACCTGTTCTTCACTAAGAAATGGTCTGCTGTTAACATCCTTCAGCGTAGAGAAGTGTGAAGCAGCCTCTCCATATAAGGAACAGTTTTGCCCTTAAGTATCAACACCAAGTCTGATTCCAACATCCTAGCCGTATCCTATTGATCCAATGTGAATTTGGGGTGGGCTTCGCAGGCGGGCCACAGTTCCATGACAGAACCCCTGACCGGCATGCAGAAAGTCCCAGGCTCAGTCCTTGGTGTCCCAGGTGATGAGGAAGACCTTTCTTTGCCCGATCCCCACCTCCCTCCCCTGTGAGCACCAGAAGTCTTTGGCCACCTGCTGACTTCCAGGCCATCTGCACATCCCCTGCAGACTGCCAGAAATTAGACTCCTTTTTTTTGTTTTTGAACTTAACGTTGAGAGGACAAGAAATTAGTTTCCCTCAAACATAAACCAGCTGCTTCTCGGCTTCCTGGGGAAGCTTTCCTCCAAATTTCATTCCTGCACAATTGTGGTGTTTTGTGTGTTTTACTTCTGTGTTTTAATGAGGATTTAAACGTATGTTGCTGTGATCTAGATTGCAGTCCTGTAGAGTAAGAAAGAGGGGGCTGGATGGGTGAATGACATGTGTGAGGATGGGATGGGAAGGGCATCCGAGGGGCCAGAGTTGAGTTTCTGGTTCAGAGAGAGGCCTTGTGTGAGAGTGGGTGTGCGTGCCGAGGAAGGAGCTTGGGAGAAGTGCTGTGGAGTGCTCTGAGGGAAATCTCTGCTCTGTGTGGAACTTGCTAGCCTAAGCTGCCCTGAGCCTATCGGGGAGGGCAGGGTATAAATGCGAAAAATAAATAAATAAATAAATAAGGGGCAACAGAGGGGGGGGGAAATCTGTGGGGAAATTGGGCTGGGCACAAGTTGGGAAGTTAAGCTGTGTGGAAGTTATTGGTCTAAGTGGCCAGTAAGAAAATAAGTCTGTGTGATTAGGGCCCCGTTCACACGGCCAATTTGCCCCGTGGGAGGGACGGCTTGCCTGCAGATTAGAGCTGCGCGATCATACCCGAACATCTGGGAAACGTCGCACTCCCGTCTCTAACCCGCAGCTTCGGCCCGAAGACGCGGATTTAAAAGCTACCAGGAACCATGTACTAGTTTCCCGATAATGCGCGGCGCGTGCAGGCGTCTGATCAGGAAGCGGTGGTAGCTCGTCGCAGCCAGCGCCCATCGGCATCCCACGCCTGCGCACAAATGCCTTGCTGCTGTGTTACCTCGCGTGGTGTGATAGGCTGCCGGAGACTTGGGCATGGAGCCTCGGGGGAAGGTGAGATTGCGCTACCGCGCGTCTTTTTGCTCCGGCTCAAAAAGCCTCCCATCCCCTGCGGATTATCCCGCTCGTGTGACCGGGGCCTGTTAAGTTATGTAAATACTTGTTATAGCAATGTTAACATTATTTACAAAAATTAATAAAAATATAAATATTTTTTAAAAGGAACCATTATGCTGGTGTACCTATCTGAAACCATTATGCTTATAAGCCATACAGAAACCTATACACTGTTATGAACTCTATTTATGTTTAAGGACAAAAACCTGTTTTATTTGGAGGAGAGGTGCTGTGGAGTGCTCTGAGAGAAATCTCTGCTCTGTGTGGAACTTTTACCTCAGAGCCAACCCCACGTGCTGACCATTCTGTCCTTCTACCATATAAAACTAAGCCATCCCGTTCTTTGGGTTCAGCTAACTAGTCTAAGTCAAGAGCCTTTGGTGGCAGCAAAATAAGGAAGGCAAGAGGTTACATATAAAGGGGTCACACAGAGAAAGAGCAAAAATGTTACAGCAGTATTCCCCCATAATACGTACAGCCTTGGAGGTGTATTGGTTGCTCCCCACACAGAAGAAGAAGAAGAAGAAAAGATTGGATTTATACCCCGCCCTTCCCTTGGAGTCTCAGAGTGGCTTTACAATCTCCTTCCCTTCCTCTCCCCACAACAGACACCCTGTGAGATAGGTGGAGCTGAGAGATTTCTTTCGAGAACTGCTCTTGAGAGAACTGTGACTGGCCCAAGGTCACCCAGCTGCCTGCCTGTGGAAGAGTGGGGAATCGAACCCGGTTCTCCAGATTAGAGTCCGCCGCTCTTAACCACTACACCAAACTGGAACATGGATTGAAACAAAATAAACTGGTCTGAACCCACTTTCGTCCACCAGAATGGGAAAGTGGGAAGCACAGTAGACTCATGTAAGACATTTGCAACTAGTACAAAAGGTATCTTGAATGCCAGTCTGCAAAGCCTAGCCTTCCCAGTGACTGGACACAATGAGGGGGAGGGGGATACTCCCCAGAATGGGTGGCGGTCAGCTTGGCAGGTGGGCTGGTTACCAGCCGAGAACCAGATTAGTGGTCCCAGGCAGCCTGTGATCCCTGTGAGCAGACGTGTCTGGGACTAAGGCCCTTTCTGCACCCGTACTTTGCCTTGGCTCCTGAGCATATCATATTCTTCCGTTCTACGTTCCCTCCTGCGTTCACTTCCAGTTTGTGGCGCGCTTTTTCTTGTTTCTACGTTTGTTTTATAAGAATCTGCATTCAGACAACTTCCAGCACACTGTCACTCCACAGTTACCAAAACTCCTTTTGCAGCGATTCTTTGTCCTCATCCGCTTTTGAATCGCTAATCCTTTCTAAAGTAGAATTGTTTCTGCGGGTATTTAAGTGCTGCCCACTGGCCTCCTCCATTTCCGCCTCTCTCTCTTTAGGCTGATGCTTCCTCCCTGTTCTGTTTTATTGCCTTCCTTCTCCAAAGACAAAAGAGAATGTGTCCTCCCACCCGCGCAAACTTTTAAAAAGTCAGAGAGAGCATAAGAAGGAATCAGTAAATATAAAGGACTAGGGGATTCCCTGCTCCCAAATGTGTCAGTCTTGCATATGTGGGCCTGGATTTCCCCCTCCCTTCTCTTTCTTTTTGCAGAATCACGAAGAGAGGGAGGGGTTGGGTCTGCAGTTAAAAGTTTTAACTGTGGCAGGACGATTGCGTGAATTTTTAAAAACTTTGGACGCCACCCACACGTCATGTGACATTTCCATATTAGGCAAAAAATGCAAGTTTTGCTTGTAGATGCAGAATGCATGCAGAATACAGAAATAAATAAACCGGAGGGGAAAACACCAGTGCAGAGGGAATGCGTGCGGCTGCGAAGTCAACCCTTAAGGCCTGTCTCTTCAGATTCTCCAGTGCCAGCTGTTAGTGCCGAAAGGGCTGTACGATGAGCCTGATTTTGCAAGCCTGCTAGTTCCGTTTGGAAATTTTGCCTGATTTCCCCCCCACACCTCTTCACAATTGCTTCAGTTAAATTTGTGCCTTTAAAAATGTTAATCTGGGGGGTTATTTTGGGTGTATAAACATTTTTTAAAAATCCAAACATATTGGGAGTCAATGTCATAGCAATGAAAACATGAGGTGGGAAGATCAGAAGATTCACAATGACATGATACAGGAATGGCTGTTTCGCTTACCTTAAGCTAGCGGTAGACAGCGTTGCACAGTGGTTACAGCATTGGACTAAAATCTGGTACAACCAGGTATGACTCCCATGAAAGCTCGCCTGGTTACCTTGGGGCAGTTTCTCTCTCTCTCTCTGCCTAATCTACTTCAAAGCTTTGTTGTGAGGATATAATAGAGCAGAGGACATAATGGTGTTGTAAGTTGCTTTGTAAGTTAGATATTTGAGGCTAGCCCGATCTCGGAAGCTAAGCAGGATTGGCTCTGGCTCGTATTTGGATGGGAGACCTCCAGGGAATACCAGGGTCACGACACGGAGGCAGGCAATGGCAGCCCACCTCTGTTCACCTCTTGCCTTGAAAACCCCACAGGGTCGCCCTGAGTCAGCTGGGACGTGATGGCACTTCCCACCCCCAGGTTGCTTTGGGTCCCCACTGGGCGGACACGTGGGGCATAAATAAACAGCAGATAACCTTAGCCTCCCTGAATTCTTCAAGGGCAGCCTTTTCTTTCCTGGTTGTATTAATTTTGTTTTATTTCGTCTGCTTTCTCTCAAAAGGGAAAAGGCGTCTCCTCCCAAGCAGTCCCTGGTGCTGATGGCAGCCAAAGGCATTGAGTTCCGAGCTGCTCTCCCCTCAGCCCGCCAGATGGAAATTTGGGTAGATGGCAGCTCCAGGCCATGATTGGGCACCAGCCTTGAGGAGGACCCAGCTTTGGCAGTGTGGAGATGAGGCCATCGCCATGGTTGTCCATCTGTTTGGTGTCCGTGCCTCCTTTTCATTCTTCTTGCCGCCGAAGAAGAAGCTGGAAGGGCTGGGTTTGGGGACCCTGAGGCCCCACCCATCCCCACCGAGCTTTGGATCTTGAGGTTCTTCTGTTCTCCACTGTCAAGTGTGAAAGTTCCGATGAGTCCAGAGACTTCTGAAGACGTTCCTGCGGGACGGTCAGAGTGCGGCCTGGTGGCGAGAGCACAGAGGAGAGGGGTGCGTCGGCTCCCAGGAGAGGCCCTGTGGACCACGAGACTTAATTCTTTGCATGTGCCTCAGAATGCCTCTTGTGAATTCCCTTATGCCACCTGCTTGGCCTTGCAGGAGAGGTGTATAGAAACAAAGGATTTCCTGTCCCTTGCAAGCAGGGAGCATTCCACGGAGGTCTCGTTTCGAGGAGGAGGAAATTTAAGATGGCAGCACCCAGAACTGGTGCGGAGGAGGTAGAGAGATCCTGGGTCTCTGCAGCACTGTTTCAGTGCAGAGAATGGCTGTGGGGGGGGGGAGCAAGAACCCTTCCTCCCCCCACAGTCATGTTCCGAGCCCAGGCTTGGGTTTGTGTCTCTCTGCCATGCTGGCTGATCCATAGACAGAGGCCCTGCTCTTTGTCGTGGGTGGGTAGAGGGTCGGGGCACTGGGAGAGGAGCAGCCCCCTTGCCGTGCCCTGCATTGTAAAGCCTGCATATGTTGCGTACAGTGTATTGTGTTGATGTTTTGCGGTTTGTTTTGTTTTTAGTTGAAAGGTATGTGTATTCTTGATGGATTAAACCTGTTGCTTACTCGACCCTTAAAACTGTATACTGTTTTTTCTTACAGGGTTCCTGAGCTCTCCTCTGGAATAAAATCCAGCACCCTTCCTCCTTTGCCCCCCCCCCAATAGCTTCTTTCTGTTCTTCATTAATGTCTGTGCCAAACAGGGATTCACGAGCCTGTAAATGTTTGCTCCTTGGAGGGTTCAGCTGTGTTCCAATATCCTAAATCCTTCTTTCCTGCTCAGCTGTGAAATATATTGAGTGGCGTCGGGTGAATCTCTCTTGGCCTTAGCCAACCTCACAGGGTTGTTGTGAGAATAAGATGGAGGGGGGAGGACCTGGTGTTCTGCCTTTAGCTGTACAGGGGGAGGGCAGGTTAAAAATATAACCGCGCGATTGGATGGCAAGTGAAAGCAAGCCCTTGTTGAATATAGTGGACATGACTCAATAGACGTTCATTATTGCTTTTATGAGCTCTCTTGGATAAAGCCGTTTTTGCATATTGTTTTCTTTGCAAAATGAGGGGGGAAACACCCTCAAAGTTTTGCAATCAACCTTTTAAGTGCATACACATATCCTTCACTTGGAACTCTCATCAGGGAACACACAACATTTTCCAAGTTCCAAGAGATCAAGGTATCTTCTCTCAGTAAAGGGGAGGGGGGGATCTTCAAATAGGTTCATACTTAACAATGAGAGGGGTTACCCCAACTTAAGAAAACTGCAACTTTTAAGTCTTCCAAAGTAAACCTTGATATTGCAAAATCTGGAGGGAAAGCAAGGGGAAATGAAGTCTAGAAGTCCCTAGCCATGACGCTCTATGGTTTGGAGGAATGCTCTCCCCACCCTTCGTCATCAGCGCGTGTTACTGGGACAGGCGAGCCTGCAGGAAACGGGGAGCCACGGCCCTTTGCCACGCGGGAATATCCAGCTGCTCTCCGCCTGAAGCCCCTTGCTCACCTTTCAGCTGCTGTCGAGGAGGCCAAGAAAGCCTCCTGGTGTTGTATGTGGACAGTGCCGTCAAGTCACACAGCCAACGTATGGCAGCCCTGTAGGGTTTTCAAGGCGAGAGACTTCAGAGGCCGTCTGCCATTGCTCACCTCTGCACAGCAACCCTGGCCTTCTTTGCTGCTCTCCCGTCCAACTCCTAATCGGGGCCAGCCCTGCTTAGCGTCCTTCTGACGGGAAGAGGCCAGCCGGGAGCACCCAGGGCAGGGGAGAGACAGACAGAGGTGGTTGTGCCATTGCCTGCCTCTGCGTAGCGACCCTGGACTTCCTTGGTCTCCTGTCCAAGCACTGACCAGGCCTGACCCTGCTTAGCTGCCAAGATTTCACAGAATCATAGAGTTGGAAGGGCCATACAGACCATCTAGTCCAATGCAGGACCAGCCTAAAGCATCTCTGACAAATATTGGCCAGCCTCTTCTTGAAAGCTGCCAGTGAAAGGGAGCTCACCACCTCCCTAGGCAGCTGAGTCCACCTCTGAACCACTCTGACCGTGAATTTTTTCCCCCCAGCCAATACCTTTCTGCATGTAATTTAAACCTGTTGCTTCGGGTCCTCTCCTCTGCTGCCAACTGGAACAGCTCCTTGCCCTCCTCCAAATGACAGCCTTTCAAATATTTAAAGAGAGCAATCATGTCCCCCCTCAATCTCCTCCTCTCCAAGCTAAACATTCCCAAGGCCCCGAGCCTTTCCTCGTAGGGCTCAGTCTCCAGACCCCTGGCTCATCCTCGTCGCTCTCTTCTGCACCCTCTCGATTTTGTCCACATCCTTTTTGAAGTGAGGCCTCCAGAACTGCACAAAGTGTTCAAGGTGCGGTCTGACCAAGGCAGTATCTCCTGCGATTTGGATGCTATGCCCCTTTTAATACAACCCAAGACTGAATTTGCCTTTTTTGCCACCGCATCACACTGACTGCTCATATTTCGTTTACAGTCCACCCTTACCCCAAGATCTCTTTCGCATACCCTACTCCCCAGAAACGTATCCCCCATCCAGTATTTGTGCTTGACCTTTTTTGTGGCCCAGATGTAATCCTGTGCATTTATGAGATCAAGCTATCCTGGGTCTTCCAAGTCAGAGCAGAGGCCAACAGAAGTGATTGGCCATTGCTTTGCTCTGCATAGCAACCCTGTACTTTCTTGCTGGTCTCCCATCCAACTCCTAACCAGAGCCAACACTGCTTAGCTTCTGAGATCTGACGAGGCTAGCCTGGGCCCTCCAAAAAAAAGGTCATTTTTCATTTTGTTTCAGTTTCCTATACGTTCGCCGTGTTTTCATCCTGCCTCTTTTCTAATTCTCCTATTCCGTTTGTTTTCTTGTGTGCTGTTGATGCACATAAACATGAGTCAGTTTCCAAATAATTCTTCTTATCAAATTTCATTACCGTCGACGGAGGAAAGAAGATCTCTTTTCCCGAGCTGAGATTTTTTTTATATCGAAACCTCCACTGAGCCTGTACGTAGTTCCAACTGAGAGCTCCAGTTTTTCTAGCTTCCATCTAACTGCTATTGATGGAAGGAAAAGGCAGAGCATAACGGCGCAAGCCCAATATCCTCAGAGTTTGAAAGCTAAATAGGACCAACCCTGGTTAGTACTTAGACCGGGAGACCACCAAGGAAGTCCAGGGTTGCTATGGGGAGGCAGGCCATGGCAAAGCGTCTCTGAACGTCTCTTGCCTTGAAAACCCGGCACGGTCGCAGCAAGTCAGCAGCAGTGTTGCAGTTTGCAAGTTCATCCTTCAGCAATGAAAGAGTTAATATGTTTATGTTTGGTGTAGTGGTTAGGAGCGCGGACTCTAATCTGGGAGAACCGGGTTTGATTCCCCACTCCTCCACCTGCACCTGCTGGATGACCTCGAGCAAGCCATAGTTCTGATAAGAGCTTGAAAAAGAGCAGTTTCTGTCAGAGCTCGCACAGGGTGTCTGTTGTGGGGAGGGGAAGGGAAAGGAGTTTGTAAGCCGCTCTGAGACTCCTTTGGGTAGTGGAGGGCAGAGTATAAATCCAATTCTCCTCCTCCTCTTCCTCCTCCTCCTCCTCCTCCTCCTCCTTCTTATGCATGCAAATGTTACTTATTCAGCTTAGGGCCAATTAGTTCTTACACAGGTAGTTCCCACCAGAGAGAAGGTGACAATATTCATAATGAAGTGAGTTGTAGAATGTCTGTTGGCTGGTCAAGTTCCACTGGGGTGCTATGTGTGTTTGGGCACGTCCGTAGGAGGTGGGGAACTGTTAGGAAACTATCTCCTTTGTTCTCCTACACTTGAGGTTTAGCATCCAAGCAGTCAACATGGAACTTAGAACTAGTTATACAGGAAGTATGTTATTTTACTTATTTATGTATTTAATTAAATTTATGAATTGCCCACCCTGTAAGCAGGCTCTGGGCGATTCACAACCTTAAAAGCAGTTAAAAATACTATCAGCCTAAAATTCTCACGATACACCAATAAATTAACTAGTCCAGACGGCAATTATAAACCCCTTTTGCCAGCTACAGTGCTGTCTGCACAGCAGGGCAGGGCAGGGGATGTGGGGGTCATGGAAGAAAAAGGGTGCCAGTCTTAACCGTCGCTGCCCTCAACTAAAAGTCTGGCAGAACATCTCTGCCTTACGGTCCCTGCCGAACTGCATCACATCCTGCAGGGGCCCTGATGTTGTTTGGCAGAGAGTTCCACCAGGTCGGGGCCAGGACCGAGAAGGCCCTGGCCCTGGTCGAGGACAGCCAGACCTCCCTAGGGCCCCGCGGGAATCACCAGCAAGTTGTTATCAGCTGATCTGAGTGTTCTTCTGGGGACATATTGGAAGAGGTGGTCCTGAAGGTACGTGGGTCCCTGACCGCTTAATGTAACCCTTTTCTCCTTTATGCAGTAAAGTTTCTTTTTCTTAAACTCATACACATGTGTGGCTGCCTTCGTACTGTGCTAAATATCCCAGCATGCAGTTTGACAGCACTTTAGGTAAAGGTTTCCCTTGCTCGAAAGCCAGTCAAATCCAACTCTAGGGATGCGGTGCTCACCTCTGTTTCCAAGCCGAAGAGCCAGTGCTGTCCGAAGACGTTTCCATGGTCACGTGGCCGGCATGACTAGACGCCGAGGCGCATGGAATGCTGTTACCTTCCCACCAAAGCGGTACCTATTTATCTACTTGCAATTTCTTGCTTTCAAACGGCTAGGTTGGCAGGAGCTGGGGCCAGAGACGGGAGCTCACTCCGTCATGCGGCACTCAGGTCTCGAACTGCTGGGCTACCGACCTTCTGGTCTGCAGCTCAGTGTCTTAACCACTTGAGCCACTGCAGCCCTATTCTTGACAGAACTTTGCACACACACAACAATGCCTCCCTACTTCATGCCTGCATCCAGCTCTAGTAGAGAATCTCATTTCCATTGGGTATTTCTATTGGTCTTTGCTGGGAGTTGCTTTGGGAACCAACTTTGGCTGAAAAGTGGGATACTAATGTGAGGGGGGGGGGAACTAACACCATGTTCGTAGTAAGATTGATGACTGAGAAATCCCATGCCAGAAAACCCAGTTGCATATAAGCTTCTAACCGTCGAAAACGTCCTTCCCAGATACGCCAGACGTTTCAAAGCAATCTTCTTCAGTTTACAGTAATGTAGGCACAGCTCATATCTCAAATGGAATCTGTGGTTCTGTGGAACCACAGAAAACCCAGTCGCGGCATCAGCCGTGCTGTCAGTGTGTCGCCCATTGCACTGTTTCCCAAGACAGCCAAGGGGGGAGCGCTCTGTTGGGTCTCAGGATCCTGAGACTCTTCCTGTGGGAGGTGTCTGCAGCTCCAAACTATGACACTCAGGTCACATCTGCTGCGGGACCATAGTGGCTCTCTGAAAGCACGAGAAGTTCTTTTAGCGTCTTTCCAAGTGGCCAAGCTCAGAAATAAGTGTAGAACCGAGAGGAGGAGACTCGGCGCTGTGAAACTTCTCCATCTTTCTGCCCCGGTGCTATTAATAATGCATCTTTCGTCAGCCCATCTTTTGCTTTTCTGCATAAACATCTTCCCCCCCTCCCCAGCTTGAAAACCACCCAGCATAATGTAGCACTTAATCGCAGCTGCAGAGTCCTCGTTCTTGGCCTTCGGCTTGTCATTCAATTCACCTGACAATGAAAGGGGCCATTCAACGTTTTCCCACCAAAGAAATCGGTGTATTGTTTGTCGAAATCATATGGCTCTATATATATCTGTACCTTTTGCCCTGCATTCAATCTCAAGGCTTTTAATACCTACCTTCTCCCCATCCCCCCTTTTCCCCCCTTTTGCAATTTCTTTTTTTAAAGCTCTCTGTGCTAATTGCAGTTTGGATTTTGTTTTAACACAGCAAGCAGGGGCTGTTGCTTTGCTGGAGAAATGCTACCTTGTCAAGGACTCTGCTGGTACACTCTGCACCCCCCCCCCCCAAATACAAAGCATCCATTTGCCAGTTTGAACCTGAGCTTTAATGGGAGGAGGTTTTATGCGTCTCGGGTCAGAGTCAACATGCATTGGTGTTCAAATACCTTACATGGGAACAGTTTTTAAACCAGCACATGGCAAGTATTTGAGAGGCCTTGTTTTAGAGGTTGTGTTGCAGCCAATGCTACTTCTAAGCTATGGAGCCTTTTGAGTAAAAACTCTGCTTTGTGAGCTCCTAGCATTAAAACTCTGAGCTAAGTCAAAAATGTTATGAGCTGGAGGCTAAAAAACTGTGAGCTGGCTCACACTAACTCAGCTTAGAGGGAACAGTGGTCGCAGCATGTTTTTGCATTTTCTCCCCCTCCCCTCCAGTATATGACACCAAGAATTGTGTCCTGGAGAAGGGGGTATCATCTTCCATTCCGTTCTCCAAAGTCTTCAAGGGAAGTATGAAATGGTGGTGTATTTTGGCATCTTCTCTCCTTCTCCACGTGTCCCAAGTGGTTTTGGGTTTCAGCCAATAGCCCAATTTAAAAGAGAATTATGTTGAAGATGTGCATGCCCAGTTGCGATGTTTTCATGCTCAAGGGAGAGCGCGCGATGGTGTGTGTTGTGTCACTGAAAGGCACACTGTTGAAAGCAGTGGTGAGGAATTTGAGCTTGGGTTCAAAGTCAACGTTGAGTGCTGTCCTGGTCGTTCACACCGGTTTCCTCCTCCAGCGTTATTGCTGCACTCTGCTCGGGAACGCTTCACCCTCATTCCAGCTTCACTCGATGTGCTCCCTTGACCTGCAGTCCAGTCTGCCACCAGAGTAGTCTCAGTAGTTAAGTGCACAGACTCTAATCTGGGAGAACCGGGTTTGATTCCCCACTCCTCCACTTGCACCTGCCGAATGACCTTGGGCAAGCCCTAGTTCTGGCACAGCTGTCCTTGAAAAACAGCCGATTTTGTCAGAGCTCTCTCAGCCCCACCTGCCTCACAGGGTGTCTGTTGTTCCCCTGTGAGGCAGCCCCACCTGCCTCACAGGGGAAGGGAAAGGAGTTTGTAAGTGGCTCTGAGGCTCCTTTGGGTAGTGAAGGGCGGGGTATAAATCCAATCTCCTCCCCCTCCTCCTCCTCCTCTGTGAATGTTTCTGGGGTACCACCTGACTGTCATCTCGCCGGGACTCACAAGCCAACTTCCAGCATGGCCACTGATGTCACCTGGATGTCCTCTAACATGGGCAATCCTACCACTCCCCATCTGCTTGCTCGATGCGTCCTAACAACCAGCTGTTCCCTGACACCCTTGTGCTCTCTGCTTTGCTAATAGCGCTGCCCTGTCTGATACAAGCCACAGTGACCTCTGAGTGCCAGTTGCTGGGGACTGTCATGCCTGCCCCTGATGTGTCAGCTGACAGCCAGGAACAAGGGGACTTGGCACCACAAGCCCCTGATATACTCCCAGCAGCAGAGCCTGCCAGCCAAGAACTGGCTCCTTTAACAGAAGTCACTCTAAGTCTCGAGGAGGATAGAACCTCCCA
>NW_015176049.1:0-3747 GCF_001447785.1 Gekko japonicus | reverse complement strand
GTTACTCTGCTCCTGACACTCTGGCTCCCTGACTCCCGGCATTGTTTGACCACGACTTTGGATCTGCGGTACTCTGGCTTTCCTTGATTTATGGACTCTGATGTATGGTATGTTTGACGCTGGCTTTGTGAACTGTTTTGGACTTGTTTAAACCTCGGTGCTGTTTGAATTAATGGCTGAACCTCGGCTTTGGACTTGACTTGCTTAACCCACGCTCCCTGGCCCTGCCGTGACAGGGACAGCCCATGAGAAGCTGCCTGATACTGAATCAGACCAGCGGTCCATCAAAGTCAGGGTCTCAGGTGGAGGTCTTTCACATTACCTACTACCAGATCATTTTAAGTGGAGATGCTGGGGATTGAACCTGGGACCCTCTGCATGCCAAGAAGAGGCTCTACCACTGAGCCACGGCCCCTCCCTTACAGGGACCCAGGAGAGCATCTCCTTGGCCATTGTGGGAAACATGCAGGCCCGTAGCTGGTGTTATGTCCGTTGACCGCCACCAGGCACCAGTGACTCATACCAGAGCTTGGTTCTCAGAGGCAATGGGGACTAGGATCCTGAAACCTCTAGTGGTCACCAATAGGGACTTTGGTGGGAAGTTTAAACCCTCCAATAGGACCTGTGGGTGGGCCAAGGGGACTGTATATAGTTGGCCGACCGGCCAGTATTTTCGTTGTTATGTTGTGTACGAGTAAACTTGTGCTGACTATCACTCTGTTTCCTGATCATTCAATGAGTCAAAGCCACTACGCAACAGCTACAGTGGGGCATTTCGGGGCCTCCCCCCCCAACTTCCTGCCAAGGTGACTTCCATATAGTCCTCAGCCTTCCCTTGGCTCTCTGGGCCACCTGGAGGACTACCAACTCTCTGAGCTGCCCAGAGGACTCCCCACCACCTCCCCTTCCCCAAGCACGGCTTGCTTCCCCACATAGACAGGCAGAATGTGAACGCTGCAAACGTGAGTTTTTAAATTTTTTATTTTATTTTATTTTGTGACGCCAGTGCTCCCTGACTTATTTAAAGTCCTCCTGAATTATAAAATACTGGCTACGGGCCTGGAAACATGCTGTGCTAGATGTATTTTTGCCCTAATCCAATAGAGCGCTCTCTCTCGCTCTCTCTCGCTCTCTCTCGCTCTCTCTCTCTCTCTCTCTGGGGGATATCCTTCTCTTTAACATCTTTATCCTGCCCTTCCACCAAGATTTCAGAGTGGCACACAGGGTTATGCCCTTCATCCTTACCACAACCCTCGAAGGCAGGTTAGTCAGAGAGAGAGAGAGAGACTGAGACTCGTGGCTGAGCGGAGGGTCCGTCTCCCCAGTCTCTCTCATCACTGGCTCCCTCTTCTAGTACTCCCCGTGGGGCTGGTTTCCCCCAGCTCAGATTTGCCTCCTGCCCTTTCCCTTGATTCTTGTTCTTCTGCTCTTTGGATTTCAGCTTCGACATCATTCCTAGGTTCACTGTGAGTCTTCTTCATCGGCTTGGCCCCCTGTCGGCCACTCGGCCTCCCATCCCTATTCTTTTCTCCTTCCACCTGCACACTTGAAATCCAGGTCCTCTCAGGGGCTGAAACGTCAGCCTTTGAACTCGAATCCCAGCTGTCACCGCGCCACGGCTGCTGTTGTGAAGGTGAGAGGCATCAGCGCAGGGTGTCTGCCAGTGGAGCAAATGCGTGCCAATGTTTCCACCCAGCTTGTTCCTGGCCACTCTAATTGGGAAAGTGTGTTTCTTTGTTTGCTATAATGAGAAAAGGATTTAAACCTCATGAGGGTTTCCATCTCCTGCTTTTTGTTGGCTTTCCTGGATTTTTGTTTTTTAAACCGAGCATGAAAATTGGGTCCTGTCAGGTTTTTCCTCCATTGCGCACCCCAGAGAGAATGAATTTGTACCCCCTTGAGAAAAAGGAGTCGTTTGTTATAATTCTCTGAAGGTCTCCAGGAAGCTCTCTGGAGTTAGACGAAGGAGTCTGTCGAATCTCTTTCCCCCCCGATTTGAAACATTGATTTTCAGGGCAAGAGATGAATGGAGGTGGGTTTTTCCCTTGCCTGCCTCTGCATAGCAATGCTGGACTTCCTTGTTGGTCTCCCACCCAAGTACTAACCAGGATTGACCCTACTTATCTTCCAAGGTCTGATGCCACCAGGCTGGCCTGGCACATCAGGGGTCCCTCCAGCCTTCTGGCTTCTGGAACGCTCTTGCTTTGAGGAAACGTAGACCTGGGTAAGGAATGCCCTCTTTGCTAGGGGTGCCCTCTCCCCTTGGTAAGTCTTTTTTGGGGGGGAAGGGAAGCATGGAGAGGGGGCCATTGGCTGGCTTGGCCCAAATAAGGTCCGGGCCTCCCAGGCTTGGAAACGGTAGAGCTAGGGTCCCCTGATTTCAGGATTTTGGGACGCAATTTTAAGAGAGATTAAAAAACTCACGTGTATGCTTCCCAAAGATCCTGCCCTCATCCTTGTCAGCAAGCTGCCATTGAGAGTTTTGTATGCTTCCCAAAGATCCTGCCCTCATCATTCTGAATCTGTGGCCCAAGACTCACATTCGAAAGTCAGTAAGAGAACTGATTTCGGTACTAATAACTGCAGCCAAGTGTATTATTGCAAGACATTGGAAAACCCAAGCTGTTCCCACAATAGATCAATGGTACACTAAGCTATGGGACTACCTAATCGATGATAAGCTCTCCGACTGGATAGCCCAGCGTGGCTCAGTAAAAACCTCTACCAGTTCAATGGACAAGTGGAATACTTTATTAGACAAACAAAATAGGTTTATGGTGCATAGGCCATGTAACCCATGGATAAATGCCGCGTCTTTATACATGTTTTATTAATCAGCATAGTATGTGGGTTATAAACTAAGGTTACTGTTGTTATTGTTATAAATAAAGTGTGAAAGTTGAGGTAAAAAAGGTAACGGTTCCCTTGCTCGAAAGCCAGTTGAGTCCGACTCTAGGGTTGCGGTGCTCATCTCTGTTTCCAAGACAAAGAGCCAGCGCTGTCCGAAGACGTTTCCGTGGTCATGTGGCCGGCATGGCTAAACACCAAGGCGCACGGAACGCTGTTACCTTCCCACCGAAGTGGTACCTATTTGTCTACTTGCAATTTCTTGCTTTCGAACTGCTAGGTTGGCAGGAGCTGGAACTAGAGACGGGAGCTCACTCCGTCATGCGGCACCCGGGTCTCGAACTGCTGAACTACTGACCTTCCACAGCCTGCAGTTCAGCGTCTTAACCACTTGAGCCACCGCAGCTCCTTGAAATTTGAGAGAACTCTCTAATTCTGAGATAATGTAGGGCTTGTTATGGTACTGTATGTTAATATGGTACTGCTCGTAATTTATTTATTTATTAAGATTTATACCCCGCCCTCCCTGCAGAAGAGCACCCCTTGCCCCAGACTGAGAGTTCCTATCTATACCTGCTCCATATGCTTATCTAATTCTTTCTTGAAGCCGTCCATGCTTGTAGCCGCCGCCACCTCCTGTGGCAGTGAATTCCATGTGTTAATCACTCCAGGTGGTAGCTGGAGATCATCTGTGATTACAACTTCAGGTGACAGAGATCAGTTCACCTGGAGAAAATGGCCACCTTGGAAGAGGGACTCTATGGCATTCTACCCCACTGAGGTCCCTCCCCAACCCCCCGCCTTCCTCAGGCTCCTCCACCAAAATCTCCGGTTATTTCCCAATCCGTTTCCCCAGTCCTTTCCCCATCACCAGGGATATGTCTGAGCTGATGCTCTGTG
>NW_015176048.1:265317-269238 GCF_001447785.1 Gekko japonicus | reverse complement strand
CCCCCTCCTCCCTGGGCAGAGGCAGCAGCAACACAGGGCCAAATGGCACCGGGGCCCGGGTGGGGGGGAAACGGCATCCCTTTGGCCTGGCGGGAGGGGTACAGGCCCCCGGAGGCAACACTCGGGAATCCCCTCTGGGGTCAGAGCAGACAAAGGGCTCCTAGACCAGCAAGGGTGGGGGCCAGAGGAACTCCCACAGACTAGCAGGTCCACCACCCCACACCAGAGGCCCAGAGGGAGCGTTCCCAACCCCTCCACACCCTGGAGCCGAATCTCAGCCTGTCTTCCTTCCTCTCCCGATCTCAGCTGCACCTTCCTCACAGGGACACAGTCCTCCCCCTTCTCCTCCGCTGGGGGCTCGGACAAAGAGATGGTCACAATGGTCAAGGGGTCACCAGTCTCTCTTGTCCCTTTTGGGTTTCCCTTAAGAATTCACCCCCGGGACAGACTGAGCCCATGTAATGAGAGGCTGAGCTTGGAGCCAAACAGAGACACTTAAGTTTCCCAATGAACCATGGAGGCGTATCTCAAGTAGCTTGGTTCGTAATGTAGAAAAATGATATCAAACCTGGGCTACAAATCACAAGAAGCACTTCTCCTCGGCTGGGTGCTCGGACAGAGCCCTCTCCCAACTCTTCCGGCCTTTCAGAGAGATGGTCAAGGGGTCACCTGTCCCCCTTGTCCGTTTTCCCTTAAGAATTAGCCCCACGGACACACTGTACGAAATGTGTATGAAGCCATTGAGAGCTGGCTATGCTCGTGCTTACCTTGTAAATCTTTGCTGTCTATGAAAAAGAATAAAAAATTTCTGTCAAAAAAACCCCCATCTTCAAAAAGCCAAACAGAGACACTTAACTTTCCCAAAGAACCATGGAGGCATAGCTCAAATAGCTTGGTGTGTAGTACAGGAAAGTAATATTAAACCTGGTCTAAAAACCCTTTTGTTCTGATCCGCCAGGGCAATTCTCCTGTGTCTCCTGAGGATATGAAGGTTTGTGATGTTCAGAGGTGTATCTCCCTTCTCCTGTATTTCCCATGTGACTGTCTGTGTCTCTCCTTCGCCCCCCAGAGAGAAGCCCCTGTTCATAGCCAGGTGACTGAAGGCATCTCCACACAGTCAGAGGTGAGCCAGGAGAAGGGGACAGAGATGGAAGAGCAGAAGCCAGAAGGACCCGGAAGTGGGAAGACAGCAAGGAAAGGCCCCCACCCCATGCAAGCTGGGAGTGGTGTTGAATTCTGGGAAAACCCAGTGCCAGATAACCATTCTCAGCTCGCTGCAACCTCCGGTGTGCATTGCCAACGCTTCCGGCAGTTCCGCTACCATGAGGCCGATGGCCCCCGAGAGGTTTGCAGTCAGCTCCATGGACTTTGCTGGCATTGGCTGAAGCCAGACAGGCGCACCAAGAAGCAGATCCTGGACCTGGTGATCCTGGAGCAGTTCCTGACTCTCCTGCCCCGGGAAATGCAGGGCTGGGTCAGAGGATGCGGGCCGGAGACCAGTTCCCAGGCGGTGGCCCTGGCCGAAGGTTTCCTCCTGAGTCAGGCAGAGGAGAAGAGGCAGGCACAACAGGTGAGGGGATGTGTCAGACTCGGGTTCACGTCTTACTATGATGTCTACACCTGTAGTGTTAATAACCTGCTTCAATGTAACCCGCACCCCGTCCCTCTCCCCCCTCGCCTTCCCAGCTGCAGCAGATGTACCCAGCCGCCCGCTTATCACTCACCCTCGCGGACATTCCTGGTGGGAGGGAGGGAAGCTGTAGGAGGGAGGGAGTTTGTGTGAATGGCTGTCGTTTAGGGAGGCAATGCAGTAACCCCTTTCTCAAGCAGTACCTCGGGAGTATTCCCATGGGAATGTCCTTTTTCCCCCCTTCAAAACATTTTATTAGGATATGATACACATAATCCAATATAGTTCATAACTTCACAAAAAATTTACCATCCTACCCTCCTCCCTTCCCCCCCCCTGTTCGGCTTCCCACAGTGCTCCAACCTCCTGCTCAATTCTTAGTTCTTTTTCTTCACCCTTTTTATTTCAAAATGTCCACAGGTAACTTATTTCTCTCTATGCTAGTAATACAATTTTATCTAATCTTTAATAACTATTAACTTCAATAATAATAATTCTTCTCCCTCCAGATGACTCACCAGGTCTGCTGATGGAAGGGTGCAGAGTCTGGGAGTGGGCAGGATCCATTCCTTGGTCTCTGTTCCATTCCATCTCTTACCCCTCTCTCCCTCGGTGCTGTTTCAGATATTGGGACCATCGGTGGGGATAGAAGCTGCGTTCCCTGAGGCAGAAGGAGCTTCCTTGGAGCAAGGGCAGAGGACGCAGGCCATGGAGCGTGCCCAAGATGCCCTCTCCTCTGGTAAGGAGGACTCGTTGTGCGTGGGTGTGGTTGGGGCACGCCCATGGGTTTGGCGGGTAGAGCGTTCGGGTCAGGAAAAGGAACTAAAGACCTCTCCAAACTACACAGAGTTAATTTGAGGCACTCCATGTCCACTCACTGTGATGCCTCTAAAAGGAAATTAGACAAATTCATGGAGGGCAATCGCCCCCCCATTGATTTAAATAGACGTATCTCACCTTCCTTCCATAAGAGGAACTCAAGGAGGCTCAAAAGAGGAAAGGTAGAGAAACCTGGGCAGAGCTACGAAACCTGGGGAGTAAAGGGAGCCTCCACCTCCTGGGGCAGCAGAGCTCTGAAAGCCATTTTGTAGGTCCCAATAATAATGGGGAAATTTGGCTTCTGTGCCTGAACGTATAAGGGCATCTGGTGGGCTGTTTTTGGGAACCGGATGCTGGAGTAAGGATGGCAGGTGATGGCCTGGCACCCCCCCCCCTTTGGGAGGGGCTTGGGGAAGATGTGATGTGTCAGCTAGCTGCTGTGTTTCATTTGTATTTGCCCTTTCCTGACTGTGGCGCTACGGCGCATGCTTGCTCGCTTGCTTTGCTCACTTGCTGTAAACAGCGATAGGGAGGCGCTCATGAGACTGTGCGAGCTGGTGCTGCCAGACTGGGTTATCTGACTAACCTTGAGGAGGAGGGAGGGCTTGCGTTCCACCGTTGGTGTGAATATTTCTGCTCTCATGAGTCACGGAGACTTTCCCGTTCATTATGTAACCTCCCGCCAGGAGAATTCCCCCGCACGCACTTGGATTTCATTTGCTTAGCCAATTGCAGCATCATGTTATATGAAGGGATGCATCCGCCCCATTGTCATTCCTAACCATATATCTGTAGATCATGGCAACAGACCTGTAGTCTAATAATGCATAACGATTCCCTGGAAACGTGTGTGGAGATTTACTTGCTGTTGAACCTGACATGATGTCATGTTGACGTTGCGTCTGGCTGAAACCCTGGTTGTGATGTTAGCATGCCAAGAGGCACTCTGAAAACTCATTCCTGTTACCCTTGAGTCTCCAGATGTGCTCAAGTCACGTCTGGGTCGAATGTGACGGTGGCGTGTTCTGCCACATCATTTCCACCGCCCTCTTTCTCTCCCCCCCAGGCCAGACTCAGGTCTCAGAGAAGTCTGAGATATGTTGGGAGAATTTGTAATCCCCGAGGCTCATAGGTACCTGGTGCTCCTTTTCTGCCTCTGCCAGGATTTAGTAAAAGGTGTTAAAGCATTTGTTGCGTGCACATAGGGCAAGGTTTCCAACTCCTGGGAAGGGGGTGTGTGAAGCAGGGAGCAAACAAGGAAACACCCTTCCTGTCTCCTTTGTCTCAGGGACAGGCAGGGAAGAGATGCCGTTGAGCTGTCGTCTTTCCAGAGGTGTGGAAACGGCTGCTGCACCTCCCGTCCAGGTATGAGAGATGAGCAGGGTGGGGACAGCCTGGGTCCCACCTCCTTTCTCAGGGGGGCTTTTGCTCCAGCAGTTTCTACAAGGTGTCTGGGCGAGAGATCCTCTGAA
>NW_015176048.1:251807-264658 GCF_001447785.1 Gekko japonicus | reverse complement strand
ACCAGTGGGGCCAGGACATTAGAAGCCCTCCCACTGTTGACCCCCCCCCAAGCACCAAGAAGACAGAGCATCACTTGCCCCAGAGCCCCTATCTATACCTTGTGGCTAACAGCCACTGATGGACCTCTGCTCCATATGCTTATCTAATTCCCTTTTGAAGCCGTCACCACTGGTCACCACTCCTCAAAAAGGATATTATAGCATTGGGAAAAGTGCAGAAAAGGGCAGGTAGAATGATCAAAGGGTTGGAACATTTTTCCTATGAAGAAAGGTTAAAGCACTCGGGGGCTCTTTAGCTTGGAAAAACAACGTCTGATGGTGATACCTGCAAGTTGGACCAGGCCACTTAATTATCACGTTAGCCCTTGGGGGAACTAGGGTGCTTTGCCTCACAGATCCATTCCCTTTCTACTTGTTGGGTTTGTGGGCTTTGACTATGGTCCAGAAGAATTTTTACTCTTGAATTTCTTTCCTTCCCCATATCAGAATGATCTCTCTCTCTCTCTCTCTCTCTCTGCAAAAGAAGCCAGAAGTATAAGAGAAACTATGGTGGAGACAGACAACGGCCTTGCATCCAAAGAAGGGCTGGAGAGTTCCTCAAGAGGTTCTCGAGAACATATCTCCTTCCCAAGCGAGCTGGCCGAGAGTGAGTATCCTGCACCAATATGTCAAGGGAACAGGCAAGGAATGGCCATAGAGGATTTCTGAATCACTTCTGAGCAACATTTGGTTCGGTACAATCATACTTCCTGCTGGGTAAGGAGGGAGGGATGGAGGGAGCGCTTCTGGGGCCCTGAAATCTGGAGGCTCAGAAATGCCTTCTGGGCAAGAGCTGGGCTGTGGCTACTGAGGAGAGGGGAGGTTAGATATTCTGGGGAAAGGTGGAGGGGAGGTTAAGAACAGCCGAGTTGGATGTGACCAGAGGGCCTTCTATCCTTTACTGTTGCAGTCACGTAGATGCCTTTGGGCCTTACCAGCCTCCCAGGTGATAACTGGATCTCTCTGTTTATTCCAGCAGAGGATGATCAGAGGAATGAGGACAGTGAGGAACTTCATCAGCAGATGCCAGATAGAGTTAAAAATGGAGACTTGAAAGAAGACATCAGGAATCAAGTTAAACCTAAGAGAAAGAAAGGCGGCTGTATGGTCGAGATGCGAGATGAAAGAAAGCATAATATGCATTTTCAAAAGCACACGATAATGAAGACAAGTAAATCTATTCAGTGTGGAAAGTACTTCGAAAATAGATCACAGCTCCTTGTGCACGAAAGAATACACAGAGGGGAGAAACATTTTGAATGCTTAGAGTGCAGAAAGAAATTCAGTCAGAGCTGCAGTCTTCAGGAGCATCTAAAAACCCACATAGGGAAGAAGCCTATTGAATGCTTGGAGTATGGAAAGAGATTTAGAAAGAGTGAAAATCTTCAACGGCATCAGAGAACCCACACAGGGGAGAAACCTTTTGAATGCTCAGTGTGTGGGAAAAAATTCAGTACAAGTGGCAATCTTCATCAGCATCAGAGAACTCATACAGGGGAGAAACCTTTTCAATGCTCAGAGTGTGGAAAGAGATTCAGTAGGAGTGGCAATCTTGAAGAGCATCAGAGAACTCACACAGGAGAGAAACCATTTGAATGCTCGGAGTGTGGAAAGAGATTCAGTACGAGTGGCAATCTTCAACTGCACCAAAGAACCCACACAGGGGAGAAACCTTTTGAATGCTCAGAGTGTGGCAAGAAATTTAGTAGGAGTGACAGTCTTCAACAGCATCTGACAACCCACTTAGGGGAGAAACCTTTTGAATGCTCAGCGTGTGGAAAAAAATTCAGTCAGAGTAGCACTCTTCAGCAGCACCAAAGAACACACACCGGGGAGAAACCTTTTGAATGCTCAGTGTGTGGAAAGAAATTCATTCAGAGCAGCACTCTTCGGCAGCATCAGAGAACCCACACAGGGGAGAAACCTTTTGAATGCTTAGAGTGTGGAAAGAGATTCAGTCAGAATGGCGCACTTCAATATCATCTGAGAACTCACACAGGGGAGAAACCCTTTGAATGCTCTGAGTGTGGAAAGAGATTCAGTTGTAGTGGTAGCACTCTTCAGCAGCACCAAAGAACACACACCGGGGAGAAACCTTTTGAATGCTCAGAGTGTGGAAAGAGATTCAGTCAGAGTTGCACTCTTCAACTGCACCAAGCAACCCACACAGGGGAGAAACCCTTTGAGTGTTCAGTGTGTGGAAAGAGATTCAGGTTTAGTGGCAATCTTCAAGCGCACCAAAAAACCCACACAGAGGAGAAACCTTTTGAATGCTCAGAGTGCGGAAAGAGGTTCAGTCAGAGTGGAACTCTTCAACTGCATCAAAGAACCCACACAGGGGAGAAACCTTTTGAATGCTCCATCAGAGAACCCACACAGGGGAGAAACCTTTTGAATGCTCAGAGTGTGGAAAGAGATTCAGTCGGAGTAGCGGGCTTCAGTGTCATCAAAGGACCCACACAGGGGAGAATCCTTTTGAATGTTCAGAGTGTGGAAAGAGATTCAGTCAGAGTGGCACTCTTCAACGGCACAAAACAACCCACACTGGGGAGAAACCCTTTGAATGCTCGGAGTGTGGAAAGAAATTCAGTAGGAGTGGCTATCTTCAACAGCATCAGAGAACCCACAGAGTGTAGAAAGCCTTTTTTTTTTTTAATATATTCTTTATTGGTTTTTCAGCAAATGAAAAGTAAAAAAAAATAAAAAAAATAAAATAAATAAATACTTTGCTCGTATTTACATCTACTTTTGCAAAAAGATTCCCAGCATTCTTACAGATATTGCTCTTTCTTTTCCTATCCAATCTAGAACATTTCAATTCATTTTTCTAAAGTAGCTCTTTACTAATCATTCCGTTCATAAAGATTTAAATATAGTGAACTTAGATACATTCCTTCTATTTAAATTTCATTATCCCTTCTGACTTATCCATCTATAAAACTTTAACCAAAGTTTTTCAAACTGTTCCCAACCTTTTTCCCTCAGAAAAAAGGTTAGTTTCTCTAACTCTGCTAGATCTAATAATTTTGTCTTCAATTCTTCTTTCGTAGGGGTATCCTGATGTTTCCATTTACTTGCATATAAGATCCTAGCTGCCGTAATAATATGGATCACTAGATAACTTTCATTATTTTTAAGGTCTTCCGGGATGAAGTTCAATAAAAAACATTCCGGTTCAAATGGCATTTTTCTACCTACTATTTCTTCCACCATTTCCTTTACCATTTTCCAATACTTTTTAGTCTTATAACATGTCCACCATAAATGGTAAAAAGTCCCATCCTTTTGCTTACATTTCCAACATAATTTCTCAATTGTTTTATCAAATTTGTTCAACCTTACTGGAGATATATACCATCGATAGAACATTTTAATAATATTTTCTTTGAAGGAAACTGCTCTAACCCATTTTATATTTTTTCCCCAGACCTTTTCCCATTGCTCTAGAGGGAGTATGTGACCTATATCTCTGGCCCATGCAATCATACATGGTTTGACCTCTTCGTCCTGCATCTTCCATTCAAGCCAATAGTTATATGCCCTTTTTATAAATTTCACTTCACTTCCTGTCCATATTTTATCTAATTCAGTTAGGGTATCATAGAACCCCTTTTTCTTATCTGTCATCCAACATGATATTAATTGCCTCTTTTCCCACCAAGTCATACCTATGTCTTTATCATTTAAGATATCCTCTATATTCAAATCTCCTTTTTCATCTAAAAAGTCTTGATATTTAAATTTTTTATACTTCTTATACAGGGATTGACTCCATTTTCAAAGCTCAAGTTTCCATCTTTAACAGGACCTAAGAACCCACATGGAAGAAACGTTTTTAGTGCTCAGACTGTTGAAAGAGATGGAGTAACAGTAGCAGTCTTCATTGGTGTTTAAGAACCCACACAGAGGAAAAACCTTTTGAAAAACTCAGTGTGGAAATCTTCTACAGCATCTAAGACTCAGTGTGGAAATCTTCTACAGCATCTAAGACTCAGTGTGGAAATCTTCTACAGCATCTAAGAACCCACCCAAGGAAAAACCATGTGACTGCTTAACCCATGAGAAGAGCTTTTTTCTTTTTTCACACGTAAAAGATAACTACAGACCATATAAAGCATTGAAACTATAGAAGCTGTTTTAGAATGCTTAAATCTACACACAGAAATCTTAACGTATTTATTTATTTTTATTTATTTTCTAATTTATACCCTGCCCTACCCTGCTGAAGCAGGGTGGTAAAAGCTTGGACTGTGGGAGGAGCTTTAGCCATATTTGAAGCCCTCTAGTAGATCTCACAGGGAAGAAAGCAAGAATGTGCTCGGCCAGTGGAAGGAGAAGATAAATAGGTACCACTTCGGTGGGAAGGTAACAGGGTTCCGTGCGCCTTGGTGTTTAGTCATGCCGGCCACATGACCACGGAAACGTCTTCGGACAGCGCTGGCTCTTCGGCTTTGAAACGGAGATGAGCACCGCAACCCTAGAGACTGTGGGAGAAGCTTTAGCCATATTTGAAGCCCTCAAGTAGATCTCACAGGGAAGAAAGCAAGAATGTGCTCTGCCAGTGGAAGGAGATTCAGGATCAGCTCATGTCTCCTTTAGCCACAGAAGGGAGGAACCTCATAAATGCTCAGAGTGTGACAAGGGACTGAGGCACAAATCCGATTTTCTCGTTCTTCAGAGAATCCATATGAGGGTGAAACATTCCTATAGCTGCTTGTGATGAGGGTCTTCTTCAGACGCCCAGGTGTTGGAGGTTCACAAAGGAGGGCCTTCTTAGTCGTTGCCCTTCCCCTGTGTAACTCGCTATCTCAGGTTATCTGCCAACCTAGCTCTTTCAGACATCTACAAGACCGGCAAAAACATTTCCTTTCCAAATCCTGTGATGAAATAGACAAGTTGAGGGTAATAGATATCTACTGCTACCAGCATAGCTACCTCTGCTACTGGCATAATCATAGTGTTGCCAGCTGATATCCTTAATTCACAAACGATTTTATCTGACAAGCAGGTCTAGACAGGCATTGCATGGCCCTAATCTCTCCCCAGTCCTGCCTGCTGTGATCTTTTTGGGGTGTCACTGCCTTAAAGCCCTAAGAGCTCTGGCAATAGGATTAATTTGGGTTCAAAAGAGAAACTGGGGTCCCCCAACCTAGGAACTCAGTAAGTTCTAAGGAGTCAGAACCAATGCTCCCTCTAGGCTGCAGAGTCTTGTGAGCAAAAATTCTACATTGTGAGCTACTGGCATTAAAGTTGTGAGTGAGCGATTTGACTATTGCATAAATTAGTCGGCTCTGGAGCCCTCCTTCCTGAGCTAAGACAAAAATGTGAGAGTCGGAGGTTAAATAACTGTGAGCTAGCTCACACTAACTCAGCTTAGAGGGAACACTGGTCAGAACCCCCCAGTATAATGGGCTGGTATTTGTGGAGTTGGAAGGTGAACCTTGTGGGACACAAATTCCTCGATTCCAGGTGTCTTCCCCACTGACCCCTCTGTTAAAGGGAGAGGACACTTTTCCCCTCCGGGCCGTTGGCAACGCTAGATTAAATGTTTCTTTATGAATCAAAGAAAACAAAACCCAGCTAATGAAAGGTCATAGCTCATTAAAGAGATTATTATTTGTAGCAGGTAAATAAGACTCTGTGTTTTCTGTGCTTTGCGAGGGTTTTAATTTTATTTATTTATTTTATTTATTCAATTTATACCTCACCCTCCCCGCCAAGGCTCAGGGCAGCTTACATAAAAAATTTTAAAAGCTAAAACAATACATTTATGAAAACCAACCATAAAGTGCTAGTGTGCAATGTTATATAGGGATGGCGAGAGAAATAACAGATCGCCTTAATAGCAGATCAATCCTAAGGGGGGGGGGGTTCCAATCAGCATTGGTGTTAAAACTATCCCGGTCCTTTCATTCCAGCGATGCACAGGCTGTGGTGGTCATGCCAGGGCACAGGGTCCTACGGTGCGGCCCCTTGATTGAATGCTTGGCGGAAGAGCTCTGTCTTGCAGGATCTGCTGAACTGTAAAAGGTCCTGCAGGGCCCGCATGTCTTCTGGGAGCTCATTCCACAGGCCCGGAGCCGCCACTGAAAAGGCCCTGGCCTGGGTCATAGCCAGCCTAGCATCTTTGGGACCTGGAAAGGCCAGACTATTTTGAGACCCTGAAGGCAGTGCTCTCTGCGGAACATGTGGGGAAAGGCGGTCCTTCGGGTATCTAGGCCCCTGACCATAGAGGGCTTTAAAGGTCAGAACCAGCACCTTGAAGCGAATTCGGCATGCTATAAACAGCCAGTGCAGTGTTTTTAGCGCAGGTTGGATATGCTCCTGCATGGGGAGGCCCAAAAGCAGCCTGGCTGCAGCCTTCTGCACCAGCTGAAGCTTCCGGATTTTGGTCAAGGGCAGCCCCATATAGAGAGCATTACAGTAGTCTAGTCTCGAGGTAACCATCGCATGGATCACTATTGCCAAATCATTGCATTCGAAGTGAACCAGCTGCCAAATCATTGCATTCAAGGAAGGGAACCAGCTGCTACTTGGGCCTCCATCGTTAGGAAGGCATCCAAGAGCACTCCCAGACTCCTAACCTCCAGCACTGGCACCAACAGCGCCCCGTCAAAGTCTGGTAGTGGGATCCCTAACCCCGGGCCACCCCGACTTAGGGTCAAGACCTAGGTCTTCGTCGGATTCAATTTCAGCCGGCTCAGTCTAAGCCAACCACCCACGGCTTGTCGTGCCAGGTCCAGATCTTCCAGGGTAGAGTCAGACTGGCGGCCGAATCACACAGAGAGATGGGTGTCATCCACATACTGGTGACAACCCAGGCCATGCCTCCGGGCAGTCTGGGCAAGGGGGCACATATAGATGTCAAATAACACTGGGGAGAGTACTGCCCCTTGGGGTGCTCTGCGAACCAGCAGGTGCCTTCGGGACAGCTGCTTCCCCAGTGTCACCCTTTGTCCCCGACTCTGAAGGAAAGAGGAAAGCCATTTTATGAGTTTGTTTTGTTGTTCAGTCGCACAGTCGAGTCCGACTCTTCGCGACCCCATGGAACAGATCACGCCAGGCCTTCCTGTCTTCCGCCGTCCTCTGAAGTTGGCTCAATTTCATGTTTGTTGCATTTATGAGTTGGGCTTCATTAAATGTGCCAAAGGTTTTGTGGCACATCTTTTTTCAATTGTGTATAAAGTTCCAAATAAATCCTTTTCTAGCCACTTGAGACTCGCACCTGGGGCCGTGACTGATCCCCATGAATGAACCCCACCCTGTTTGCCCCCATTCATGTTGTTGGTCAGTTAAGTTCAAGAGCCAGAGTGTTGGGCTATTACCTGGGAGGTCTGCGTTCAAATCCACAGTAGACTTGGAAGGTCTTTGGATGCCCTTTAGCTTGTCACGTGTTCGGGCCAAGAGACCTTGCAAGATAGTTGTAAGGTTGAAATATTTGGGGGGTGGGGCTTCTTCAAAGAGATGTGTTTGATAGGTGTGGAAATCTCAGGATTTCTGTATTTATTTATTTCCAAGTACAAAACAGCAAGGATGTTTGGGATGCATCTCATTCACCCCCCCACACTATTTCATATTTCCCTTTCCTGAAAGACCATGTGGCACCTCCTCTTTTTATGCTCCCTTCTCTCCTTCCTCCACCCCACAGCCAACCTATACTGTTCTGCCCCTCTGTCTTCAGCTTTCCCCTGTCAGCCTCTACCTGGGAAAAACTATGTCCCAGTTGTGCAGTGCAGCCACCAGGCAAGGTAAAGTTGTGCGGTACGGAACCCACAAGGATTTGTGAGGTGAACCTCATTTTCCCTGTATCTCCTTCTCCACACTATTTCTTCTTTCCCTCCTCTTGGCAACCCCCATATCCTCTCCCCTTTCCCTGCCTCCTCCTCTCCTTCTCAGCCATTCACCAACCTGCCTTTTATCTGCTCTCATCTTCCATCAATATTTGTTATTTATTTACTTTATTTAGTCCCTGGGTTTCTACACAGTGGCGATCGAAGGAACTTGCATCGTTCTCCTCTGCTCCTTTTTATCCCCACTACAGCCCTGTGAAGTAGGTTACGCTGAAAGTATGTGACTGGCCCAAAATCTCCCAGTGAGCTTTCACAGCGAGACGGGGATTCGAACCTGAGTTCTCTGGGACCGTCCTCTGAAGCTCTTAACCAGGACACCTGTACTGACTTTCATAGGGCGGCTGCTGTTGAACAGGATCCAGCAGCCAGTCCCAGGGGAGTCAGGCAGGTCAGGTGGTAGGAAGTCACCCAGTGGTTGCTGCCGGGGCTAGGGCTGCCAACTTCCAGGTGGGACCTGGAGATCTCCCAGAATCACAACTGAACTCTGGACAACAGAGAGAGACCAGCTCCCCTGGAGAAAATGGCTGCTTTGGAGGGTGGATCCTATGGCATTATACATCCTCAACTGCTGTCGGGCTGGGCTGTGGGAGATTGGCTAAGACTGAACAAACTGCAGCTAACCCCTGAAAAGACGGGGGGAATGTTGGTTGGGGAGGTGGAGCTCTTGAGTGACACCGTGCTCCCCACCACTGTTCCCCCTAAGCTGAGTTAGTGTGAGCTAGCTCACTGTTTTTTAGCCTCCAGCTCACACATTTTTGTTTTAGGTCAGGAAGGAGGGCTCCAGAGCAAACTAATTGTTGCAGCAGCCAAATCACTTGCTCACAACTTTAACGTCCGTAGCTCACAAAGCAGAATTTTTGCTCACAGGACTCCACAGCTTAGAGGGAACATTGCTCCCCACTTCTGATGGAGTTCGGCTGACTTAGTTAAGAGCCTGGCGGTTATGCCATATCCAACCGGAGTGCTGCAGAAGCCAGTTAACACCTCTCCAAATCATGCTTCTTCCCATCTCAGCTGAGCCCATAAGATGGCCTTGAGACGGCTGATCTGGCCACCTGGATCCGCACCACGGTGACATCCAGACTAGACTCCTGTAATGTGCACTGCCCACTGGTCCTCCCTCAAAATCAATTCAGAAACTCCAGCTCACTGCTGGCCAGTGCCAAGGGGGCAGTTGCAGCCCAGGGCCCAAGCCAGCAGAATGAGGCCCTGCTGAGGTAGCTGGAGCTGGAGAAATCGCTTCTGCAGGCAAGGAAGGAGGAGAGGGACGCCCGCAGGCAGGAGCTCAGAGACCGGGGTGGGGTGTGGGGGTGTGAGAGGAGCTACAGGCGGGGGGGCAAAGGATGCTGGAGCATCAGCGAAGAATGGAAGAAAAGCTGCTGGATGAGAAGAGAAATATGTAAGAGGAAAAGCTAAGATACGACCTTGAGATGTGGCGCCTGCGGAGTGAGCAGAGCAGGGAAATAAAAGTTACCCCCAAAGATTTTGTTCCACTCTATGGCGCTGAAGTTTGGGGATGGCAAGATCAAACCCTTGCCAAGATGGAAATAATCCAAAATAATGTTATGAGGCGCATTCTGGCACTCCCAAAGTGGACGCCAGCAGCCATGATGTGAGGTGAGCTTGGCTTACCCTCGGTAAGGGCCTGTGCAGATGTTATAATCTTGAAACTTTGGAAGAAACGTCAGCTAGCCGATACTAGCACTTCCAGTAATTCTAGCTTCCATATCCTGCAAACTAACGACCCAGCCCGTCTTAGCACACTATCCAACATCATTGCTAAATACACAATCCGGGATGACTTATTATCCCCTTCAGGTAACAACATACATTTGTGGGACTGGGTCTACAATGAAGATCCTCTAACTGACAGATCCCTAATCGGTGACGAAGTTTGGCATTTCCTAACAGAAATGATTAACACATGGAATTTACTGCCAAATGAGGTGGTGGCGGCTACAAGCATGGACGGCTTCAAGAGGGAATTAGATAAGCATATGGAGCAGAGGTCCATCAGTGGCCCCTATTAGCCACAAGGTATAGATAGGGACTCTCAGTCTGGGGCAAGTGATGCTCTGTATTCTTGGTGTTTGGGGGGGCAACAGTGATAAGATTGAAGACTATTTATGAATATATGGATGCACACCTGCAGTATTTGGTGTGGGTTTTTTTTGCCCACCTGTTATGCTTTTCAGTATGATTTGTAAGCTACCTTGAGTCACAGGGAAAAGTAGGATATAAATATTTTAATAAGTAAGTACCGGTAGTTTGGGCAGGTTGATAACAATTTGCCATACTTGGACAAACCTATAGAGAGGGTGGCGGCGATACAGCTACAGGGCTTTCTGGATAACACTTCCGCCTTAGACCCTTTCCAGTCCGGCTTTCGCCTGGGATATGGGACGCAGACTGCACTGGTCACCTTGACTGACGACCTCCGGAGACATCTGGATCTAGGCGGTGTGGCGGCACTGTTGTTAGATCTGTCGGCCGCGTGTGACACCGTTGACCACTAGTTGCTGACCCACCGCCTTGCCGACATGGGGATACATGAGTTTGCCATCCAATGGCTTGCCTCTTTTCTCCAGGGTTGGGGACAAAGGGTGGCGCTAGAGGAACAGCAGTCCCAGAGACACCTGCTTTAATGTGGGGTGCCTCAGGGGGCGGTGCTTTCTCCGATGTTGTTTAACATCTACATGCGCCCCCTTGCCCAGATTGCCCGGAGCTATGGGCTTGGGTGTCATCAATATGCAGATGACACCCAGCTCTATCTGATGCTGGTCGGCTGGTCGGACTCCACCCCAGAAGATCTACACCGGGCATTGCAAGCCGTGGCTGGTTGGCTCAGGCTGAGCCAGCTGAAGACGGAGGTCCTGGGCCTGAGTTGGGTCGGTTCGGGCTCCCTCTCCCGACCTTCGATGCCAGCGCCGGAGGTTAGACGCTTGGGAGTGCTCCTGGACTCCTCTCTAACTATGGAGGCCCAGGTGGCAGCCAGTGCCAAGTCGGCCTTCTACCATCTTAGGCTGGCTCGGCAGTTGGTCCCTTTCCTTGACCGCAATGACGTGGCCACAGTGACCCATGCGACAGTCACCTTGAGGCTGGACTACTGTAACACTCTCTATGTGGGGCTGCCTTTGTCGCAAATCTGGAAGCTGCAGCTAGTGCAGAATGCTGCAGCCAGGCTTTTGATGTGTCTCCCTAGGCGGGAGCATGTCCAGCCTGTGCTAAAAGCACTGCACTGGCTGCCAATAGCGTACCGGGTTTGTTTCAAATTGCTGGTCCTTACCTTTAAAGCCCTTTACGGCCAGGGTCCGACATACCTGAGGGACCGCCTTTCCCCGTACATACACCCAAGGGCACTATGGTCGGGGACGCAACATCTGTTGGTGACGCCAGGCCCCAAGGAGGCCAGGCTAGCTGTTACTAGGGCCAAAGCCTTTTTGGTGGCGGCTCCTACCTGGTGGAACGAGCTCCCGGAGAAGATCAGGGCCCTGCGGGACCTTGCACAGTTCCGCAGGGCCTGCAAGACGGAGCTCTTCCGCCAGGCTTTCGAGTAAGAGCCGCCACTACCACCACCAACAACAACAACGAACTTGGAAACAGCGGGGTATTGGAATGGCCCGTGACGATAAAACTGCGGCACTATGGCGTGCGGACACCACTGAGTTTAAGATCTGACTAAGTATCCTCAGGATACCACCTCTAAATGGAAGATCATCATTTGTAACCATCTTGAAACACTTTATTTTGTATATATTGTAATTGTGTGTTTTATGTTGTTTTATATATCGGCATGCGTGCCTTGTTGTTAACCGCCCTGAGCCCGTTTGGTGGGGAGGGCGGCCTATAAATTGAATGATAAAATAAATAAACCATATTTGCCCCTCAGAGGGACAACAGGTATGAAAAGGGCAACAGTTGGGGGGAAGGGTTGAATTCTGGGGGACGCTTCAGGCTTTCAAAAGATCCTATTTTTCCACACGAAAAACGCCTCCAGAATTCCGGGCCACCTGTTTGGTGTAACCTTTGTTCTAGGGTCAGAATTGGCACTTCTCAGGTCTGCCCACAAGAGGGCACCAAAGCCCCACAAGAAAGCAGAAAGAACTTGGACATTAAATGCAGAGAGAATCCAATTCGTTCTTTTGAATATTGGAATGATTTACCCAAAGGTGGTAACCATGTTTATGGAATTCATAGTCACCCGTTATGGGATTCAGACAGCCATACTAATTTCTAGGCAGCTGAACACCCCCTACTTCACCTTGCACTTTCTGCTCGAGAAGTCTGGATAGGTCGATATGAGCCCGGTTCTCCAGAGATGAGGCCCACTATATATATCAGTCAATCCTAAAATAAATCAACCCTGACTGTTCCCTGGAAGTCCAGATAATGAAACTGAAGCTCAAAGACTTTGGCCACCCGATGAGAAGGGAGCACTCACTGGAGGAGAAGACCCTGATGCTGGGAAAGATTGAAGGTCAAAGAAGACGGGGACGGCAAAGGATGAGATGGTTAGACAGTGTCATAGATGCAACGAACATGAAATTGAGCAAACTTCAGAGGACGGCAGAACACAGGAGGGCCTGGCGTGATCTGGTCCATGGGGTCACGAAGAGTCGGACTCGACTGTGCGACTGAACAACAACATACTGACTTTCATAAGAACATAAGAGAAGCTGGCCAATGGCCCATCCAGCCCAGCACTCTGTGTCGCATAGTGGCCAGAAATACCAGGTGCCCTCAGGAGGTCCAGCAGTGGGGCCAGGACACCAGAAGCCCCTCCCACTGTAGCCCCCCCCCGCCCCAAGCACCAAGAAGACAGAGCATCCCTTGCCCCAGACCGAGAGTTCCTATCTATATACCTTGTGGCTAATAGCCACTGATGGGCTTCTGCTCCATATGCATATCCGCTTCCCCCTTGCAGCCATGCTTGTAGCTGCTGGTGAATGCCATGTGTTAAAC
>NW_015176048.1:234656-251797 GCF_001447785.1 Gekko japonicus | reverse complement strand
GGGGCTTCGTTTGTAAATGAAATAGTTACTCAGATTAAAATCACCATGTCAGAATCTGAGCACAGCAGTCCCCAGGGGAAAATTCAAGTTCAGCCTCTCCCCCTCTTGAGAATTTGTCTTCTAAAGCTGAAACTGAGTCATTTTAAGGACTAAGTCAGCACCAGGCATGTTTCAAGTTCTTGGAAGGAGCTGAGGACGAAATGATTTGTCTGTGGCCTGGGATGCACCAATTCAGGTTGCAGATCGGACACTCACTCAATGTAGTGTTCTTCCATATAGAATCACAGAGCTGGAAGGGTCCATAGAGGCCATCTAGTCCAACCCCCTGCTCACTGCAGGATCAGCCTAGAGCACCCCTGACAAGCGTCTGTCCAACCGCTGCTTGAAGACCATGTGGACTTTTGTTGGCAGGGTGATGTCTCTACTTTTTATCATGCTGTTTAGGTTTGCCATCGCTTTCCTCCCAAGGAGCAGGCATCTTTTAATTTCATGGCTGCTATCACAGTCTGCGGTGATCTGGGATCCCAGGAACATGAAGTCTGTCACTACTTCCACGACTTCCCCTTCTATTTGCCCAGGAGTGATGGGGCCGGATGCCATGATCTTAGTTTTTTTGGATGTTGAGCTTCAAGCCCACTTTTGCGCTCTCCTTTTTTACCCTGAGCAAGAGGCTCTTGAGGTCCTCTTCCCTTTCTGCCATTAGAGTGGTATCATCTGCATAGCTGAGGTTGTTACTCTTTTCCCCAGCGATCTTAATTCCTGCTTGTGATTCATCCAGGCCAGCATTTCGCATGATGTACTCTGCATATATATTAAATAAGCGGAGATGATAACAGAGTTCAAGTTGCCTTCCTGTTCAAAGGTCCTTTTGCTTTGGTGGAGGGGGTGGGGAGGGCCCACAAGCCACAACTGCCTTAAGGCACCCTGTAGGGCTTTCAAGGCAAGAGATGTTCAGAGGCGGTTTGCCATTGCCTGCCTCTGCTGAACTTGATGGGTGGCAAGGTCACAGTTTGCCCGCGGTGCCAAAAGACCTTGGGTCAGCCTTGGATGGGTCACCATACCCAGTAAATTGGGACCTGTGGGCAGTGTTCCCTCTAAGCTGAGTGTGAGCTAGCTCACAGTCTTTTTAGCCTCCAGCTCACACCTTTTTGTCTTCGCTCAGTTAAAAGAAGGAGACGGCCGGGTGTGTTTTCCATTGCCTGCCTCTGCGTAGCAACCTGGGACTTCCTTGGTGGTCTCCCATCCAAGTACTAACCAGAGCCGACCCTGCTTAGCTTCCGAGATCTGATGAGATCAGGCTAGCCTGGCCCATCCAGGTCAAGACAAGAGACGGACAGGGGTGGTTTGCCCTCACCTGCCTCTGCGTAGAGACCTTGGACTTCCCCGGTGGTCTCCCCTCCAAGTTCGATCCAGGGGTGACCCTGCTTAGGTCTGACAAGATCGTGCTAGCCAGGGTAATCCAGGTTAGGTCAGGTTTGGTTTGCGTGGATGTCAAGGGATGGGCAACGAAGGCAGGTCCCCATAGCCATGCCAGGCCCCACTCCCACCCCCCCACCCCTGCACGGGAACGTAGGCCAAAGAAGACGTTTGCATGTGTCTAGAGAAAGAGGAGATGCCTCGACTGTTTGCAGTTGTCGGGCAAGATCTGTGACCAGGTTTAGCCGGCATCTCGGACTCTGGGAGGCGGGAGTGACGCTGGCCCCATCTGCGGGGGCCTCGCTTCATCAAAATGCTCCGAGAGTCTGCAGACGTTGCTGCTGAATCCCCTTTCAAGTATTGACCGCGCGGGGTCAGTGTGCCAAGCTGTGAGCGGCTCACGTCCGGAGTTCTCTCCCAGCAGCTGGAGATCTCCTGCTAGTACAACCAATCTCCAGTTGACTAGGATCCCTTTCCCCTGGAGAAAACGGCTGCTTTGGAAGGCAAACCCTGTGGCATTCTACCCTGCTGAGGTCCTTGGTGCCGTGGTGCAATGCGCGGACTCTAATCTGGGAGAACGGCGTTTGATTCCCCACTCCTCCACTTGCAGCTGGCTGGATGACCTTGGGCAAGCCGTAGTTCTGACAAGAGCTGTCCTTGAAAAAGAGCCGTTTCTGTCAGAGCTCTCTCAGCCCCCACCTGCCTCACAGGGCGTCTGTTGTGGGGAGGGGAAGGGAAAGGAGTTTGTAAGCCGATCTGAGACTCCCTTGGGTAGTGAAGGGCCATGGGGCATAGATCCAATCTCCTCCTCCTCCTTCCCCTCCCCAAACTCCACCTGAAGGTCTCCAGGCATTTACCCAGAGCCAGCGGTCTTACCTTTCCTGTCTATTTGTAGGACTCTTTCTTCTTTGAGCTTAGGGTTGCCAGCCTCCAGGTGGGGCCCTGGAGGTCTCCCAGAATTGCAACTGATTTCCAGGCTTACAGAGTCCCCCTCGAGGAAACGGCTGCCTTGGAGGAGCCTGGGATCTGTGGGCTAACATCCCCCTCCCCTAATCTCCCCCTCTAGATCTCCAGGAATTTCCCAGGCTGGAGCGGAAAGCTCTGTTGGAGCCGCAAAGACGGCCCTGCTGCTGGACACCCACGCCCAGCTCTCCCGTGTCCCCTGCTGCCACCGCCGGGGGTCCTTGGCAAATCCCATTTGCAGTATTTCAGTGTGGCTTGGGCAGGAGCATCCCTCCACGGACTGGGGCCCTGGCTGAGATAGAACATGTTGATTCACTGGAGGACTGGAGGACAATCTCCCCCCCAACTCCCCACTGCAGGCGAGCCGGTTTGCTCACAAGCGAGCCCTGTGATGGATGGTCCCTTGGCAGCTGGAGGTCACCCTAACAGCCAGGGACTGGGGGTGGGGGGATGCACTCCCTCCCCTCCACGAAGCAAGAGATTAGAAAGATGATTGACCAGTTCTTTGCTCCGAAGACGGATGAGCTGCGGAGGTGGAAAGATTGCAGGGAAACGTTTTCCTTGAGGGCGTCAAGGACTCCAGCAGACAGGGGGCCTGAGTCTTGCGCTGCACGCTTCCTCCTGGGAGTCTTGCCGTGGGCTGCATCCGCCTTCCTTGCGCTTTGTGTCGTGGCCAGGTACCTGGGGGTGTTGCGGGTGTTTGTCACAGTGCCCGGCAGAGACACAAGTCCTCCTCCTCCTGCGCTTGGAGGGCCTCCTCCCCTCCTTCCCAGCTCGGCCTTCGATGTGGGCTTTACATTTTTTATTTAGTTACTTCTTTAAAACATTTATTAGCCAGCTTTCTCCTTTAACGGAGCTCAGGGTGGCTTACAAGAGAGATGGAATAAAATACATAAAATATACAAAAAGCAATTTTTTAAATTACAATTTAGGGTGACTAGTCCCTTAACTGAATGTGGTCCTAGATAAAACTTTTCTTTGGAGGTTTTTAAGCCGAGGCTGGATGGCCACCTGAGAGCAATGTGGATTGTGTGAAGAAAGGTCAAAGCCCTTGGGGCTCTTTAGCTTGGAGAAATGACGGCTGAGGGGTGACATGGGATAGAGCAGGTCGAGAAAGAGGTCCTTTTCTCCCTTTCTCACAATATGAGAACTCCCTGTGGGCACTCCATGAAGTTACTGAGCGGTCGGGTTAGAGCAGATAAAAGGAAGTCCTTCTTCACCCAAAGGTGATTCACAAATGGAATTCACGGCCACAAAAGGTGGCGGCGGCTACAAGCATGGACGGCTTCCAGAGGCAATTAGATAAATATATAGAGCAGAGGTCCATCAGTGGCTGTTAGCCACAAGGTATAGATAGGAACTCTCAGTTTGGGGCAAGGGATGCTCTGTATTCTTGGTGCTTTCGGAGGGCAACAGTGGGAGGGCTTCTGGACCTCCTGATGGCCCCTGGTATTTCTGGCCACTGTGTGACAGAGTGTTGGACTGGATGGGCCATGGGCCTGATCCAACATCGGTTTCTCTTCTGCTCTTATGTGTGAACTGAGGCAGATCCTGAGAGGGAGGCCGGGAAGGGTTGCCTCAGTGCTTAGTTCTTGTGGCCCTTTCTTACACGCCCAGGGAAATGCTGATCGCCACTTTGGGGGCCAGTAAGAAATTTTGCCAGGGATCCTCGTGCTTGTTTTTTTGGTCATCTTCTGGACATGGAGCAGGGGTCACTGGGGTTGTGTGGGTGTGAGGAGGGGGAGGCAATTGTGAATTTCCTGCGTAGTGCAGGGGGCTGGACTAGATGACCCTGGAGGTCCCTTCCAACTCTATGATTCTATGATTCATCAGCCTTCTAAACAGGGCTGCTCTCAGATTTGGGTGGGCCATGGGCAGACAGTTCCCTCCCACTCGCACCCTCCTTCCCTTCCACCCGCCTGGATGCTCCTCACCTGCCTGTAGGTCCTTCTCCAACGAAGGTGGCCAACTCTGGGTTGGGAAATACCTGGAGATTTGGGAGGTGGAAGCAGCGCTTCCCAGAGGAGAGCCAGATTTCCAGGAGTTGCCATGCAGCTGAAGACAAAGCCACTGTGAACCGACTACTTAACAGTTGGCAACTGGTCTGGAGAAAAATGTCCTGCCTTTTAAGGAGAACTTTACTGGGACGTTGTTCCCCCAGGTGATGCGATTGACCTCCATGCCACAAGGAGTCCCTGCTACAGAAAGAGTCTTAAACAAGGAAAGGGGCTTCCTCCCAGGACCCCCCTTTAAACAACAACACAAGCACCGCTCAGGCCTGTGGCCAGGATTTTTTAAGTCAGGGGACATTTAAATTTCTTAGGGGGCACCGGCTAATCAAATTAAAGGTACTGTAATTAAAGAAAGTGGGGCACAGGAGCCCCGCGCTGCACCCGTCTCTGCTCTGGCCTCTGGCGAGTGGGAGCCTCCCTCCCGTGGCTGCTGTGAGCGTCGAGCCTCCCTCCCTCCCCAGAGGCCCATGGCTGGTGCTGCCCCTCCTGGGGTGGGGTGGGGGGAGAAGGGCCATGATGCCCTGGACTGGATGGGAAGTCGGGGGGGCTAGCCCCGAGATGCCCCACTGTGGCTACGGGCCTGGCATCACCCCTTTCTGAAACAGAATCCAACGGCAAGATATTGTTTTGGCTTCGGCAACACCATAACTCTGTCCCTCAGAAGCGTTCCCCGGCCATCGTGGCCCTCGAGCTGCTAGATCGGGGCGCACATCGGTCCAAAAAGAATGTGGTGGGGGTGGGGTCTGGGAAAGGAACCTGGAGAGGGAGTCTGTGACCCACCTTTGACAGCCAGAGCCAAGGGAGAGAGCGAGTTTTGCAAAGGATACGGCTCCCCTACCCTTTGAGCTACTAGTACAAGCACAGGGGTGGTATAAACGATGCTGGCCCCTACAGGGAACACTGTATCTGGCACCCCAAAAGACTGTCAGCTGTCAGCCACCTGATTAAACTAATCCTCTTTGACATCGAAGGTGAATGGCCCTGGACGGGGGCTCTCCCACGAGAGTCGCTCTCATGCCAAAGAGCGTTTCATCCTCAGCCTGCAGAACACACATATGGAGCTGCCTTCTACTGAATTGGGGGCCCCCCTTGGTCCATCGGGGTCATTGTTGTCTAGTCAGACTGGCAGCAGCTCTCCGGGCTCTCAGGCGGAGGTCTTTCCCATCACCTCCTGCCTGGTCCTTTTACCTGGAGATGCCAGGGATTGAACCTGGGGCCTTCTGCCTGCCAAGCAGAGGCTCTGCCACTGAGCCACGGCCCCTCTTTACAGCTCACCAGGGTCTCAGGCAGAGAAGAAGAAGAAGAGATTGGATTCATACCCCACCCTTCACTACCCAAAGGTGTCTCCGAGCGGCTGACAAACTCCTTTCCCTTCTCCTCCCCACAACAGACAGCCTGTGAGGTAGGTGGTCTTTCCCATCACTTTCTGATGCTCCCTTTAACTGGAGATGCCGGGAATTGAACCAGGGACCTTCTGCATGCCCAGCAGAGGCTCTGCCAGTGAGCCGCAGCTCCTCTTTACAGCTCTCCAGGGTCTCAGGCAGAGAAGAAGAAGAAGAGATTGGATTTATACCCCACCCTTCACTACCCAAAGGTGTCTCAGAGCGGCTGACAAACTCCTTTCCCTTCCCCCTCCCCACAACAGACACCCTGTGAGGTAGGTGGTCTTTCCCATCACCTTCTGCCTGGTCCTTTTTAACTGGAGATGCCGGGGAGAGAACCTGGGCCCTTCTGCATGCTCAGCAGAGGCTTTCCCCTGAGCCACAGCCCTTCTTTACAGCTCTCCAGGGTCTCAGGCGGAGGTCTTTCGCATCACCTCCTGCCTGGTCCTTTCTAACTGGAGATGCCGGGGATTGAACCTGGGGCCTTCTGCCTGCCAAGCAGAGGCTCTTCCACTGAGCCACAGCCCCTCTTTACAGCTCTCCAGGGTCTCAGGCGGAGGTCTTTCCCATCACCTCCTGCCTGGTCCTTTTAACTGGGGATACTGGGGACTCAACCTGGGACCTTCTGCCTGCCAAGCAGAGGCTCTCCCGCTGAGCCATGCCCAAAATCTATGCTTCTGAAGAACACACATGAAGCTGCCTTATATCAAATCAGCCCAACAGCCCGTCACAGTCAGTATCGTCTACACAGACTGGCAGCAGCTTTCCAGGGTCTCAGACAGAGGTTTTCCGTATCACCTCCTGCCTGGTCGTTTTGACTGGAAATGTCAGGGATTGAACCTGGGACTTTCTGCACGCAAGGCAGAGTCTCATCCACTGAGCCCCCCCCCCCCAAAAAAATCATCTTGGACCCCCAACTTAATAGTTGGTCTTGGATTTTTCCTTCATCCGGAGCTGGTTTTTCTTCTTCCTGGCCAGACTTGGGTGCAGCAGAAGCTTGTCTTCAGGGTAAGGCAATGCATGTTTTCCTTTCACCCTTTGTTTCCACTTAGTTTCTGCATTCACCCCTATTAGGCCACAACCAAGGACAGTGTTGCTAGGATCGCTTTACTACATTGCAGTATTGTTCTATGTTCCTTGCTTTCTCTCGCTTCTAATCTTCCTAGCTTGTATCTTGTTACATGGATACAGATTATTTCCTTTGAAATTCTCTCTCTGTGTCTCATTTCCCCTTACCATGCCAGAGTGCTGTACCAGACCAGGACTTGAAGATATGCCAGACGGTTCCGTCCCAAAATATTTGTCCTGGTGGCACAGTCTGACTCGCCGCATGTAGAGGGCAATTTGAACATAGAAGTCATAGAATCACAGTCGGGAGGGTCCACAAAGGCCATCTAGTCCAACCCCCTGCCCAGTGCAGGATCAGCCCAGAGCATCCCTGACAAGGGTTTGTCCAGCCGCTGCTTGAAGACCGCCAGGGAGGGGGAGCTCACCACCTCCCAAGCAGTGCTCCTTCTAAGCTGTGGAGTCTTGTGAGCAAAAATTCTACTTTGTGAGCTACTGACATTAAAGTTGAGAGCAAGCGATTTGGCGACTGCATACATTAGTTTGCTCTGGAGCCATCCTTCTCGAGCCAAGACAAAAGTGTGTGAGCCAGAGGCTAAAAAACTGTGAGCTGGCTCACACTAACTCAGCTTAGAGGGAACACTCCTCCCGAGGCAGCTGATTCCACTCTTGCACAACTCTGACTGTCAAAAAGTTTTTCCTAAGATCCAGCTTGTACCTTCCCGCCCTTTATTTACACCTTTTCTTGCGAGTCCTCTCCTTTGCCGCCAACAGGAACAGCTCCCTGCCCTCCTCTGAGTGATGGTCCTTCAAATAGCTCAAGAGAGCCATCATGTCCCTCCTCAAACTCCTCTTCTCCAGGCTTAACATCCCCAAGTCCCTCGGCCTTTCCTCGCAGGGCTTGGTCTCCAGGCCCCCGATCATCCTCGCCACTCTCCTCTGCACCCGCTCCATTCTGTCCCCATCCTTTTTGAAGTTGAGGCCTCCAGAACTGCACGCAAGACTCCAGGTGCGGCCTGATCAATGCAAGCCTGAAACACATACCAGTTTGTATAATGGGGAGCCTGCATTTGATTTGCAGAAAAGCACAGAACTTGACAGGTTACCTTTCCTCTTCTGTTCTTGCACACACCCAACCAAACTGCGGCTTTCTTTTTTACTTTTTATGGATGGAGACCTGTGATCTTTATCACACCCGTTTTGTGCCCATCAAAGAAGAGAAATATTGAAGGAGATGACTCTTTCCTAAATCCAGGGGTCATTTCCTGCAGGAGCGCACAGGAGCGGAGCTCCGGCAGTAAAGAGTCCAGGGGGCGGGCACATGCAACAAGCCCTGCCCCCTGCTCCCAGCAGCCCTCAGTCAGAGCAAGAAGCAGCCAGGTAAGTTGCAGAGCCCCCCCCCGGTCCAAAACAGTCCAGTGGCACCTTTAAGACCAAGTTTTATTCAGGTACAAGCTCTCCCTCCTCTGCGAGGGCAGATCTGCACGTCCTGCCCCCCCCCAATAGCTAGCAATCCAAAAGAGTCCAGTGGAGGCTGAGCGGTGGGTGTTGCCTTCTGACACCCTTCTGGTGATGTCAGGGGGTGTGGCATATGCAAATGAGTTATGCTAATGAGCTCCTGCACCTCTTTTTCTACAAAAGGACCCCTGCCTAAAGCACAGGCTGAACAGCAAATAGGGCTTTCAGCTATCTGGAAATAAATGTCCTGTCCTTTTAACAGAGGCACGGCACAGTGCTTTATACCAGGTGACGTCGTTTACCTTCAGAAGAAGAAGAAGAAGAGAAGAAGGAGATTGTAAGCTGCTCTGAGACTCCTTTGGGTAGTGAAGGGTGGGGTATAAATCCAATCTCTTCTTCTTCTTCTTCTTCTTCTTCTTCTTCTTCTTCTTCTTCTTCAAATCCCTCTCTATCTGTTTCCAAGTCGAAGAGCCAGCACTGTCCGAAGACATTTCCGTGGTCATTTGGCCGGCATGACTAGATGCCAAAGCGCACGGAACGCCATTACCTTCCCACTGAAGTGGTACCTATTTATCTACTTGGAATTTCTTGCTTTCTGCTAGGTTGGAAGGAGCGGGAACTAGAGATGGGAGCTCATTCCGTCACGCGGCACTTGGGTCTCGAACTGCTGAACTACTGACCTTCCAGCCTGCAGTTCAGTGTCTTAACCACTTGAGCCACCGCAGCTCCGGGGTTATGATACAGGTTTATAAAATTATGCATGGGGTGAAGAGAGTGGTTATAGGGAGCTTTTAACCCTCTCCCTTAACACTTGGGGGGGCACCCAATGATGGGCATTAGGGTCAGGGGAGGCAAAGGAAATACTCTCAAAGAGTAATTCAGTGGTGGGACTGATTGCCAGAGGAGGTAGAGATGGCCACGAATGAAGATGGCTCTAAAAGGGGGTTAGCCAGATTCATGGAGGAGAAAACCATCAGTGGTTACTCGCCATGGACTGGAGGAAACCTCTGGACGCAGAGGCAGGAAGTCTCCGGGTACCTGTTCCAGGAGGCAACAGGCAGGAAAGGCCTTTGCTTCGATGCCCTTTCTACTGGTGTTCCAGAGGAACTGGTTCTCCACCGTTTGAAACTGGATGCTTGTCTAAATGGTCCCGTGATCTGATCCAGCAGGGCTCTTCTCACGTTCTTCTGAGCCAAGCCGGGTTTTCCATCCTGTGGGTGGATTCTGAAGAGTCATCTTTTCTGCCCTCGCCTGGAGCTGTGCCCTCGAAAGCCGCTTGACCTGTAGACACGAGTAAGTGACCGCGTTTCTTCTCGAGGCACGGAAAGCCTCACCTCTTCCCTGTACACCAAGCTGCAGTTACAGGCCCAAGAATGGGGCAGACCAATATTTCTCCTGACGAATTGGTACTGCCGGCCATCTGTCAATAGCTACTTTTACTCCAGGAATCCAGATCTTGGGTCGCCTTTCCCCCAAAGGTCTGGGGTCCTTACCTGTCACCCTTTGGCAGCTGCCCGAGAATGGCTGCCTGCCACTCTGCTAAGGTCCGGGGAAGCAGGCCCTGTTCTGATTCATGAAGACATGGAGGGGGATGCTTATCAAATCTGCAGGTGACACGAAGCCCGGTGGGATTGCTAATGCTGAAGAAGACAGAGCCAGGGTTCAAAATGATCTAGATAGGCTGGAGCAGTGGGCTGAGACAAATAAAATGAATTTCAATAGAGATAAGTGCAAAGTCCTACACTTAGGTACAAAAAATCAAAGGCACAGATATAGAATGGGAGGGACTTGGCTTGACAGCAGCACGTGTGAAAGGGATCTGGGTTTAGCTTGTGATCAAGCAGTAAGCTTGATCACAAGCTAAACATGAGCCTGCAGTGCGATGTGGCTGTGAAGAAAGTGAATGCAATCTTAGGATGCATTAACAGAAGCATTGTGTCCAGATCAAGGGAGGTGGTCGTTCCATTCTATTCGGCTATGGTCAGGCCTAGAGATGTGAAGGCCCGGAAAAAAAACGTTTTTTTCCCTGTTTTTTTCCTGAAGCCTTTTTGGTTTTTTTCCGAAAAATTGGAAAAATTGAAAAAAGAAAAGAAAAAAAATTGATTATGGAACATTTTATTTTAACATGATGAATAACATATTTTAAGACAAGGTGTTCAAATATTTTCCAAATCATTTCTTATACACACACACACACACACACACACACACACACACACACACACACACACACATATATATGGTATCAGATTGATCTAATTTCTGTGCACTGACAATTAAGTCCTAGGTTACAAACTGAACTCTCCAATGCAAGAACAAGATGCATTTCTTCCTTTAGGAGGTGCGATTGTCAGAAGAAAATAAAAAAGTTTCAGTTTTGTTTTTGCATGTGGATGGGTATTCTGTTTGTAATAATTGTTTAGATACACTATATTTTTAATATGCTAGTTGTGATAATTTCATGCCAAGTAAAAATGTCCATAGTCATATTTTATGTTCCTAAAGTTATAGAATGACTTTCAATCTAGAAAAGACAAAAGAAATGCTAATGTAGCATTTTTTTCAATTTTTCCGAAAATTTCCGTTTTTTCCCGGAAAAAAAACGGGTTTTTTTCCGAGCTTTAAAATTTCCGGAAATTTTACATCTCTAGGGCCTCACCTGGAGTCCTGTGTCCAGTTTTGGGCACCACATTTTAAGAAGAAGAGAAGAAGAAGAGATTGGATTTATACCCCGCCCTTCACTACCCAAAGGTGTCTCAGAGTGGCTTACAAACTCCTTTCCCTTCCCCTCCCCACAACAGACACCCTGTGAGGTCGGCGGGGCTGAGAGAGTTCTGACACAAACTGCTCTTTTTGAGGGATGTTGACAAGCTCGAAGGATGATGACAAGCTCAAGCGAGTCCAGAAGAGGGCAACCAGGAGGGTGAGAGGGTTGGAGTCCAAGTCTTACGAGGAAAGGCTGAAAGAGTTGGGTTTAGCCTGGGAAAGAGAAGGCTTCAAGGGGACAGGATTGCAGTCTTCAAGTATCTGAAGGGCTGTCATGTAGAAGGTGGAGCGGATCTATTCTCTCTTGCTCCAGATTGCAAGACTAGATCTAATGGGTGGAAATTACAAGGGAGTCGTTATCGGCTAAATATCAGGAGAAACTTCCTAACTGTGAGAGTGGTTGAGCAGTGGAACAGTCTGCCTTGGGAGGTGGTGGATGCTCCTTCGCTGGACGTTTCCAAGCTGAGGCTGGATGACCATCTTTCGGGTATGTGGTAGGGCCCTCTTTCGACTGTGCTCCTGCAGAGTGCAGGGGGTTGGACTAGACGACCTGCAAGGTCCCTTCCAACTCTAACATTCTATGATTCTATGATTCAGGAGCACACTGTGCTTGAATGTCTGAAACGGGAGCTGCACAGAGTCATGCCCTTTCCTTCCCCCCACTAACTCGCTGGGCCCCTACCAGTGTTGACAGGTATAAGTCCTCAGTATGTGTGATCATGCCAATCTATTTGACAGGTGTCTGACAGTCCAATGAACCAGAGCAAACCGGTTCTGACTGGAGCTAAGCTGAGCTATCTCACTGTGACTCAGCAGTAAGCTGATTGGCTGGTCAAGGGTATATAAGTGTATGTAGTCTGCACATTGTATTCCTTCTATTTATATGAGCTTATGGCGGAGCACTTTGATGGAGAGAGCTGTATATATTGGAAATAAATCACTGTACATAGTTAACCACAAGAACTGTGTAAGTGTGGTTTTCTGCAGTGGGATCTTAGCAGGGCGCAATTTGGAGCTTTGGTGGAAAGCTGACCCGGTGACGCACACTGCGCGACATGTGCTATGTGACAACCAGTGCTGTGGATCTCTGACTACCTCCTGCTGCCTCTTCTTGACTTGGCCCAAGCCGGGGAGCTGGAGTTTGGGGGGTCCGGCTCTGCCGGGATGCTCTGCCGGCTGTAATGTATTCAGCCTGACATGCCCGGACTTGCCTGGGCTGGCCAGGCACAACTCTTCAATAGCTTCACGTCCAAAGACAATGGGTCCGTAGGATCCTAGCCGGCCCAATCAAAGGGCCAGCTTCTCAGCCGGGAGACCAATGGTCGCCCGGTTACTGTAAATAGCCTATCGGGAGTAGGGGGTGTGTTTAGGTGTACTTGGTGGCGGGTTTTCTGAACCTATATAACCAGCCTGCGAGCTGGTCCCTTCGTCTTTGTCCTGAACTAAATAAAGGTATGCTTAGCTGAAATCACTCTCCGTCTGCATACTTTTCACTGGCGACGAAGGTGGGATCCACGACCCCATGAACAAAGACCCGGACGCCAACGCGAGCACCGCACCGAGCCCCGACGCCGAGACCTCCGGGAACCGCGCCGCTTCGCTTCCCAGCTCTCCGGCAACCGCTCATCGCGCAGCTCCCGGCTCCGCTTCGCTCCCTGCTGACCCCGAGAGCAGCAGCGGCCTCCACAACGCTCCCGACGCCATCGCCGTTCCAGAGGCCACCCCACCACGTGGCGACAGTACAATGGCGACCGCGACCGCAACAGAAAGCCTGCCCGCTTTCGATCTCTCCCAGCCCTCGCTGTGGGACACCTGGCTGGACACGCTGGAGAGCCGCTTCACCATCCACAAGGTGGTGGATGACGCGATGAAGAAGGCTTACCTGCTGAGCCACTGCGGAATCCAGACCCATCGGCTCCTCAAGGACTTAATCTCGCCCAAACTAACGAAGGACGAGTCATACAGCTCCTTAGTCCAGGGTCATTGAACGGTGCAAAAAAAAAAAAGGGGGGGGGATCATTTTCAAATGAAACTCTAGGTCCTCCTGGATGGATTACTGTAATACGTGGTGTTTGGGGCTGCCCTTGAATGTAATCCAAGATGCTTCGAGTTGTGTTGAATGCAGCAACCTCCCTTTTAGATGGAGTGGTGTGCAGGCGCCTCTTACCACCGTTTACAATGACTGCTGACTGTTAGAAGTCCAAGGTGCTTCTCGACTTGAGGCCACATATTTGAGAGACTGTTGTGTATGCTGACTGCCACTGGGGAGACAGCGAACAGCCCGAGCTTGACTCTGGAAGAGCAATGGGGACTAGGCTCCTAGTCCCTCCACTGGGGAACCAATGGGCACCGTGGCGGGAGATTCAAACCCACCAACGGGGTCCAGGGGTGTGTCCCTGGAGTGTATATAGTTGGCCTGCCGGCCGTTAGACCTTGTCTTTTGTTGTGTACCAAATAAAGCGTGCTATGCACTACGCCAGTCTCTGTCGTTCATCCATGCGGCAACCCACTACACAATAGAGACCTTCCCCCCTTGCCGTGGAGTCATACCTGACTTGTGGTGACCTTGTAGGGTTTTCAAGGCAAGAGGCGTTCAGAGGTGGTTTGCCCTGGCCTGCCTCTGCGCAGGAATCCTGGACTTGCTCAGTGGTTTCCCCTCCAAGGCCTGACCTGGGCCGACCCTGCTGAGCTTCTGAGTTCTGATGAGATCGGGCTAGCCTGCCCCTCCAGTTTGGTGCCAGTGGTTCAGTGCGCGGACTTGGTGGAGTGGTTCAGTGCGCGGACTCTAATCTGGGAGAACCGGGTTTGATTCCCCACTCCTCCACTTGCACCTGGCTGGATGACCTTGGGCAAGCCACAGTTCTGTCAGAGCTGTTCTTGAAAAAGAGCAGTTTCTGTCAGAGCTCTCTCAGCCCCACCTGCCTCACAGGGTGTCTGTCTGTGGTGGGGAGGGGAGGGGAAAGGAGTTTGTGAGCCCCTCTGAGACTATTTTGGGTAGTGAAGGGCGGGGCATAAATCCAATCTCTTCTTCTCCTTCTCCCTGTTCAGCCCCCCCACTCAAGTCTAGGTCTCTGCCCCTCGCCATCTATGGGACACGCCCTCCCCTGCAGGAGAGGTGTCTCTGTGCCTTCTCCATAATCCCCTCTGCCTCTACAAGGGCTGGCTGGAAGCGATGCAGGTGACTCTATGGTTGCCAGTCTCCAGGTGGGGCCTGGAGACCTCCAGACTACGGAGATCAGCTCCCCTGGAGAAAATGGCTAGTTTGGAAGGCAGAGTCCATGGCGTCAAACCCTGCTGAGGGCCCTCCCCGCTCCAAACTCTGCCCTCCCTAGGGTCCACCCCCCCCCCAGATTCCCAAGTTCCCCAGTCTGGAGTTGGCATCCCTTGACGGCCCCTCTGGCAAGGCCCAGGAAGTGAAGCCAGGCCTCCCTTACTAAAGAAGCCGTGGAGCTGAACCTCCTTTGAGTAGAGTTTTGTGCCAGCACTCGGATGGCAAATGGGTGGCCTTTTCTGAATTTTAAGAGTTTGCACCTTTTAGTTTGAGGCAGGGCAAGTGCCGCACGACGGAGTGAACTATCTCTAGTTACAGCTCCTGCCAACCTAGCAGTTCGAAAGCAAGAAATTGCAAGTAGATAAACAGGTACCACTTTGGTGGGAAGGTAACAGCATTCCCTGCACCTTGGCATCTTGTCATGCCGGCCACATGACCACGGAAACGTCTTCGGACAGTGCTGGCTCTTCGGCTTGGAAACAGAGATGAGCACCGCAACCCTAGAGTCGGATTCAACTGGCTTTCGAGCAAGGGAAACCTTTACCTTTTTTCCCCCCTGAGAGAACGCGCCGGAACAGAGTTCTGGCACCTCTTTTTCCAAAAAAAGCACCCTGCTTTTAGGGGAGGTAGTTAGTGGGAGGTTTCACCTTGGGTTTTCACTTTATTGTTGGATATTTGGACCGACCCAGGTTCGAATTCCTATTCTGCCATGGAAGTTTGATGGGTGACCTTGGGCCAGTCCCACTCTCTCAACCTAGCCTACTTCACAGGGTTGTTGTGAGGATGAAAAGGAGAGGAGAACAAAGTTGTAAGTTACTTTGGGTCTCCACTGGGGAGAAAAGTGGGGGATATATAAATAGATGGAGGAGAATCTGGAACACACACACACAGAGACACACAGGTTAAAGCATGTGAGCTTTCTGACGGCACAGAATTTTTCAACACGAAAAGCTGCTGGTTGATTCTTCATGATTAAAAGAAATTTGTGGTGTAAGAACAAACGTGACTCCCCCCAGCTCTCGTTTCCGGGGGGGGGGTGTGTTTCCTCGCCCCTGACAGAGAAGTTACAGTCTCCAGACCTGGACAAAGAGCCATTTTTTGCACCTGCCTGGAGCCCCGGGAGTGGGGAGAAGGGCTCTGGGGTCTGCGGAAGGTTAGCCGGGGCTCGGCAGGGGAGAGGATTGGGCCGTTTCCTGTCCCTCTCTCCATTAACAAATCCCCTCCTCTGCCACAATGGGGCCGGGAGCCTCAGGAAAAGGGGATTAGGCAGTGTAATTAGGGCTCCCGGTGGGGAGTTTTATGGCACCATTAAAACCTGAGTGCTGTTCCACGGGAGGCGAAAGACCCCATCGGAGGGGCCGTGAAGTGCTTTCCAGCACACACAAATCCTCTCGCCTTCCAGCAGTTTCAGGTTGCTAAGGGCTGGTGAGGCTAAGGGTCAAGAGCCCCCCAAGGACTCCAGGGCACAGCCGGAAGTGGGTGCCGCTCCGGAGACACCAGCTCTCCTTGGACTTGGCACTACCCCAGCGGCACCTCTACAAACACAGGTCTTGAGGATGCTAATTCTTGTATCCCCGACAGAGAGCCAGAGGGTGCATCTTTCACCAGGCGGTTCTGCACCACAACTCCTGCATCTGTGAGCAGACCAATGGGGCCTTGTACCGTACAGGGCTGGCTCCAGGTTTTTTTGCACACTAGGCGAGGCTACCTTCTGGCACCCCCTGAGTAAACAGTCACCGAGGAGTGCTTCTTGCAGCAGAGGTGGAAGGAGGAAGCTTAAACATTCCGCAACGCTTGGTTTGATAATTGGAGAAGGGGGGGGGCGAAGGAGGCAAAGAGCGGTGCGAAAGGGGGGGGGTTGCTGGTGGCCCCTAATCACCGGCTGGGGGAGGGCAGGATTGTGGCCACGCTTTGGCCCTGGAGAGGTTTGGACTGACTTATGCCGCGGCGGATGCGGCGCGGCTTGCAGGGCAATCCGGGAGGGGCAGGGTGGCATGCTGGGAGGCACCCCCTCTTAAGAGGCCGCTCTAGGCCGCTGCCTAAAAATTGTCTATGATGAGCCGGCCCTGCTTGTAGAGAGTCAGCCCATCAGCTGCTCTTGTGTCATCTGGTCTGAGAGGTATTGTGGAGGGGGCCGTGGCTGAGCAGCAGAGCCTCTGCTTGGCCTGCAGAAGGTCCCGGTTCAATCTTCGGCGGATCCAGTTAAAAGGACCAGGAAGTAGGTGCCTGAGGCGCTAAAGAGCCACCGCCGGTCTGAGTAGACGAGACTGACGTGGCGGACCGGTGGTCTGGTTCAGTCAATGGCAGCTTCACATGTTCAGCTCTCCAGGGTCTCGGGCAAATATCCTTTCTAACCCTGCTGCCGTGGAATGCCAGGTTTTAAACAAGGGCTTGAGAGGCAGAGGGGAGCCGACTGAGAAAGGTTTTGCTCGTCGATTCCAGCACGTCAAACTGCTGGGCAATGCACTGCCACAGGAGGTGGCGGTGGCTACAAGCATGGATGGCTTCAAGAGGGAATTAGATAAGCACAAGAAGTGGTGACCCGTGATACTCGTGGTGGTGGTGGTGGGGAGAGGTCCACGCAGAGGAGGAAGCCACCGCAGGTAAGCCTTCTCCCCCGCCCCACCTGGCTCCGACAGCGAGGCCCATGCGGCTCCGAGCCGCCGGGCCTGCTAAACTTTCCCCTGGCAACGGTGGCGAGGCCTGTGTGGCTCTGAGTTGCTGGGCTTGCCAAACCTCTCCCGCCACCCCATGGCAATGGCAGCGAGGCCTGAGCTCAGTCCACCAAGCCTTCTCCCCCCCCCCGAG
>NW_015176048.1:202935-233846 GCF_001447785.1 Gekko japonicus | reverse complement strand
CCCCCCCCCGACAGCTGGTACTCTGGCATAGTCTGCAGAGTCTTTTTGGCTGCAGACGCCCGGACTGAATTTGGGATGGTTCCTATCTCTCAGACGGTGGACGTCCACCCCACCAATCACGACCCCCTCACATGGGGCATCTGATTCTGCCGTACCCTGCCTTGGCTGCGTTGCCCCTCAGTAGCTCGAACGGCAGTCCCAGGGCAGCAAGAGATAAGAGGCTCTTTTGTGTCAGTCCTCTTGGGGCGAGAGTTGCCAACTGATCTTGAAGGGAAAGGTCTGGTCCCCCCGACAGAGGATTAATGCATTAAACGGGCAGCAGATGCTTTTCATGTTAGGGAGGCAAAAAGCCCACATTACCATGAAGCCACGATGAAACAGACAGGGATTTTTTTCCTCCAGGGCAGTTAGCAACCTTATCTAACACTAAGCCAGGGGCCCCTCAACATGGTGCCCGCCAGAACTCTTTCTGCTGCCCAACAAATGGTTTGAGAAAGTGGGCGGGCCATGTGGGGCTTCTACCCAGCAAGGGTTTTCATTGGCCACTGGGGATTTGATTGGCTGTGCAGACCTGGGGGGGGGGATTGTCCCCATTTTGCATGATTAATATAGGTATAGCCCCATACTATTGGAAGGTTTTATTGTGATTTTAAATGTTTTATTTATTATATATTGTATTGTATTTTGCACTCGGCTTTGCCGCATGTGAGCCGCCCTGAGCCTTTGGGAGGGCGGGATATAAATAAAACTAATAAATAAATAAATAGTTTTTTAAAAAATGTTGCTTGGGCAACAGCTGCCACCACAACACAAAGATCTTCACCAAGTGATTGAAGGTAAGCTGCGGCAGCCGTCTTGTGGCTGGCTCCGCCTCCCGGGGCAGCCATTTTGTGGCCGCATCCATGATGCTGTGTCAGAATTCCAAAAGCGCCCCCAGGCTCGAAAAGGTTCGGGACCCCTGCTGCACTGAGCTAGAGTGAAACAGATTTTGGGGCGAGTCCTGGCCCAAAGACGGATCATAGCTGCCATTTCAAATTCCCTCTTCAACCGGCATTCATAAGTCTATGGACGGCTCCGTTCTGAACGCCTGAACTGAAGACCTCTAGGGGAAGACACGCCCACCACCTCCCAGTCACCACGCTAACAAAGGTCATAATGAAACGGTCACATTTAATGAACAACCTCTGTCCCAAGTGTGTATATGCACATTTTTTTCCCCAGGATGTGCGTGTGTGTGATTTTTTTTTTTGGAAATTTTTTTATATACATCTATAAAAAGTTCAAATACAGCATATCGTCGTTTGGACTAACAGGATGTACGGTATTAAATACTGCACTTTGAACCAGAGAGAGACGAGGGGGAGTGGGCAGGGCGGGAAGGAAGAGGCGGGGAGAGCGAGAGGGAGGCGGAGCCTTACAAAACAAGACGGTGGGAGGGGCAGGAGGGGGGGTCTGAAAAAGGAAGGGGGGAAGGGGCGAGGGGGGCGGGCATTTCAGTGGCGCTACGGTCCCCAGTATGTTTTCATCCCACCCCCCATTAATAAGACCAATACACAAACCGAGGGGTTCCTTTGTATAAACGGAATGGACGCAGTTAACAAACGGAGGGGGCGTCGTCCAGCCACCTCTCGGGGAGGCAACGTGCTCCGGATCGTGAGTGATGCTGCTAAGAGTCTCTTTTTTAAAAAAAACACTGCTCCCCCCCCTGCCCCCCAGCTCTTGAAGCACAAGTCTTGGGGTCGCCAGTTTGCCGGGGGGTGGGTGAGCGGGTGACGTGTCGGATGACTCCTGCCCTCTTTTCCTTGTTGGGCCTGGCCGAGGACTCAGCAAATCTTCTGGGGGGTGGGGGGGGGCAAGGGAGGCATCCCCCCCGGCCGCAGGTTCATGACCTCCCCCCTCCCCAGCTGCTTCCTTTCCACGCACTTCCATATCCAGGAGTCGGCCGCAGAGCGCTGTGGGTACGAAGCCGGTTCAAGGGCGCATCTTTGGCGTGGAGGTTTAGCTGTATGATCCGAACCCGGGGCCAGGATGGCTGGCGCTCCTCGCTGCCCCCTCCCTCCCCTCCCCCCCAGGTTCAAGTTTTCCTGCTTGCGGAAGGGGCTTCCCTCAGTCTCTCAGAAAGTCCCCCCTCTCAAATGCAGGGAAGGCGTGTCTTTGGGGAGAGGTGAGTCCGGCGTCTCCAGACCTCAGAGGCCTGGTCCTTCGAGGGCGAGAAGCCAAAGGGAGAGGAAGGGGGCACGTCCTTCAGATCATGTGCAAAACGGAAGCGAAGACCGATGTTCCGGGCGACCTTCTCCGCAGGGCTCCAAGGCAGAGTCTGCAGGCAGAGGGGAGGGAGAGAAGAAAAGGGTGGGCCCGGGCTCCCTTGCAGCCCTCGGACTGGACTTTCCCACATTGCGATGGCTTCCGAAGGCAAACCTGTTTGGGGCTACAATCCTGTGCATGCTTACTTTTGAGCAGGAACCACTGCCCTCAGGGGGACGTGTTTCTGACTCAACACAGAAGAAGAAGAGATTGGATTTATGCCCCGCCCTTCACTACCCGAAGGAGTCTCAGAGCGGCTTACAAACTCCTTTTCCTTCCCCTCCCTGCAACAGACACCCTGTGAGGTAGGCGGGGCTGAGAGAGCTCTTGACAGAATCTGCTCTTTTTCAAGAACAGCTGTGCCAGAGTTATGGCTTGCCCAAGGTCATCCAGCAGCTGCATGTGGAGGAGTGGGGAATCAAACCCGGTTCTCCCAGATTAGAGTCCACACACTTAACCACGACACCAAACTGGCTGAAGGGGCTTGATGTAAGTTGGGGCCAGCGGATCGTACAGGCTCAAGGCCTGAGTGTTAGGAGCAATTGGAGGAACTGTGGCAGATCAGGGCCCTCCTCACTGTGGGCTTTTCTCCATTCCCACGTTCCTTACTTGTAAGTTCCTGTTCCTTCAGGGGATGGGGGTTCTGTTCCCCATGTAGAAATGAGCAAGAGTCAAGGAGTCTCTTAAAGACCAGCAAAATTTGCGGCAGCACAGGAGCTTGCGAGGGGGTCACTCACTGCTCATCTTCTCTGCAGAAGGGACCCAGGAAAGCCCCTCCCCTGCCACAAAATCCGTTGGTCTTTAAGGTCCTCCTGGACTCTTGCTCTTTTCTACTGCTACAGACAGACTGACAACGGTGACCCATCTTGATCTGTTCTGCTCCCTCTAGTGGTGGAGTCGATACTACATCGGTTTCCGTCCGGCAACTGGGGCTGCTGATTTATTTATTTATTGGATTTCTACCCCGCCCTTCCCGCCGAGGCATGGCTCAGGGCGGCTTACATAAAAGATTTTAAAAACAGGACCCGTTTCTAGTGGAGCTTAATAAGGAGAAACATAAAATTGCAGAGCTGGAAGGGACCCCAAGGGTAATCTAGTCTAACTCCTTGCACAATGCAGGAAACTGATAACTACTCCCCCCCCCACTCCCCACCAGGGACTCCTGCCCTATGCCCGGAGGAAGGCAAAATACCTCCCGGATCCCTGGGCCAGTCTGGCCTGCAGGAAAATTCCTTCCTGACCCCAAAGTGGCGATCGGTATTTCCCTGGGTGAATACGAACACACACATGGAACTGCCTTCTACTGAATCAGACCCCTTGGTCCACCAAAGTCAGTATGGTCTACTCAGACTGCCAGTGGCTGTCCAGGGTCTCAGGCGGAGGTCTTCACATCACGATCTTTTAATTGGAGATGCCGGGGATTGAACCTGGGACCCTTCTGCATGCCAAGCAGAGGCTCTACCACGGAGCCACAGCCCCCCAATAAGAAAGGGCCGTGAGAGCTGACCACTGGCTCACCCCTTCCTGCCCAAATATTACAAATCATCAAAAATACATGCATTTATTACAAATTAATATAAAAACAATCAGAGGCCCAAATATAGCCTCAATAAGAATTATAAATTGTACAATATGTACAGTTGGGACCTCATGTAACCCTAAAACAGACGCGTTTCGGCCTATCGGCCTTCTTCAGTGGTCAAGCATAAATGTTGCCCATCGGCTCAATTACGGCAACGCTAATATTAATCAATATCGGAGGACCAAGAGGAAATTATGTTCTGATAAACGTCAAAGACACAAGGCAAGGAGGTCCTGTAGAAGCCTCATGTGCCATTGCCTTGTGCCCAAATAAGGTACATATAACCAAAATGGTGCAATGTATTTTCGATAATCTGTAATACTTACATTGTATATTTATTGATTTTAAACATTAGGCCCCCTAATTTGTATTCATTTAACCTTTCGGGTTCTTAATTCATTTTTTGGGTGTTTTTTTTTTAAAGTTTTCGTTTCCCTCTTTCTTTCCCTGTCATCCCCTCCTGCTCAGGATCTGCCTAAATTCAGAGTGCAACTTGGCATGCAGACATCATCATGGAGTGGACTCATGTAGTTGTGACTGATTAAACGGATTTCTGCCGGCACTACTACTGAGATTGGGTCCCACTGTAGCCTTCGGGAGTTGAAAAAGAATCATTTGAAACGCGGCAGCTTGCATCCGGACTACGCGTCGCTGATGGCTTGTGGATTTCAAGATTATTTGGATCCTCCTGGAACTACATGAGTCCACTCCATGATGTATGCATGTCGAGTTGGGCTATGAAATTATAATACAACAGGAGTGAGACACATTGATATTTTTGGGACTTTACTTCTCTGTACTACTGTGACTTTATTTTTCTGTATTTGTGTTGTTTCTTGTAAGAATACCTAGGTTTCATCCAGTACACACACACACACACACACACACACACACCACACACCACACACACACTGCTTAGGCTTAGCCCATCTCTTTGTTTTGCAAAGATCTGGGCCGGGGAACGAAAGCAAGAAACCAGTTCCTAAAAATTCCTCTCTGGAGTTAAGGGGTGGCAGGGGGACAGGTCCCTAGAGATGTGAAGGCCCGGGAAAAAACCGGAAAAATTCAGGGGGGGGAACGTGTTTTCCCTGTTTTTTTCCTGAAGGCTTTTTTGTTTTTTTCTGAAAAATTGAAAAAAGAAAAGGGGAAAAAATTGATTATGGAACATTTTATTTTAACATGATGAATAAAATATTTCAGAACAAGGTGTTCAAATATTTTCCAAATCATTTCTAAGAAATATGTATGGTATCAGACTGATCTAATTTCCGTGCACTGAGGACAAGCAAGTCCTAGGTTACAAACTGAACTCTCCAATGCAAGGACAAGATGCATTTCTTCCTTTAGGAGGTGCTGTTGACACAAGAAAATAAAAAGGTTTCAGTTTTCTTTTTGCATGTGGGTGGGTATACTGGCTCTCAGGCTTCACTAGGTCTCAAATCATTGGAAGAAAATACAGAGCAACAAAAAGGACCTGAAAGTATATACTTAATTTAAAAAGGTGAAGAGTTTTCATTTATCTGATTCCAGAAAACTGAATCATTTAGCTACATTAGTTTATCTTTATAACCTTTGTGAAAATAATAATTTAATTACTACTAATCTGGTTCTTTACTTCCCCCCACCCACCCACAATAATTGTTTGGATACACTATTTTAATATGCTTGTGGTAATTTCATGCCAAGTAAAATTGTCCATAGTCATATTGTATGTTCCTAAAGTAACAGAATGACTTTCAATCTGGAAAAGAAAAAAGAAGTGCTAATGTAGCATTTCCCCCCATTTTTCCAAAAAATTCCGTCCCCCCCCCCGAAAAAAACCCTGGGTTTTTCCCCGAGCTTCAAAATTTCCGGAAACTTTACATCTCTACTCCCACCCCAGAGGGCCTTGCACTGAGGACACACCGACTCAGAGCTTACCAGCTGCTGTCCTTTATACAGTTTCTATCTCCGGTACCTGGCATAACATTTTATGGCGCACGTGGCCCGGCCCGGCAAAGAGACATTTAATATCAGATCCGGCCCTCGTAACAAATGAGTTTGACACCTCTGCAGTAGATGATGTGAAAGACCTTTGCCTGAAACCCTGGTGAGCTGCTTCCAGTCTCGGTAGGCAGTGCCGACTTTGACAGACCAGCGCTCTGATTCAGTGCAAAGTGGTTTCACGTGTCATGTGTCAGTTGCCATTTTAACTGCAGCGATACTGCAAAATGTAATCAGCTTGGTTTGAGAAGGGGAGGAATGCTTCGGGGCAGAAAATTATCATGGAAGACTAAAAAAAACCAAACCTCACCCTGTGGCACGGAAGGGAATAAGGTGCCCACGTGGCTGTCACTTGGCTGTTACACGTGCTAGGAGCGTTCTCACTTTGGGGCAAGGGGAGAAAGAAGCCGACTGCACCCCTCCCCCAGCTGTCAGTCTGGGCTGCGGGGAATAAGAGCAGATCTCCAAGGCAGGTATACAGTAGACTTTCCAGGCTGGGAGATCAGAAGAATACGACTTCTAGCCGATCACTGCAATTAGCAGAGAGGGTGGTTCTAACTGCCTCCTGTATTTCAGCCAGTTTGGTGTAGTGCTGAAGTGTGTGGACTCTAATCTGGGAGAACCGGGTTTGATTCCCCACTCCTCCACTTGCACCTGGCTGGATGACCTTGGGCAAGCCGTAGTTCTGATAAGAGCTGTTCTTGAAAAAGAGCTTGAGACCACGCCTGCAGTCACATGGCCCCAAACTCCAGCTTCTCCATCGGCTACGTGACTTCTTGCATGTGGGCCTAGTGGGGTGCCTCACAGTCTAGCTTCTAGCATGGAAGTGTGAAGAATGTGGGTTTATGGCATGGCAATTGAGGCCATGGGGCCCACCATTTGGCTGGTAACAGGAAATAAGGCACAGCCTGTTATCAGAAGACAGAACAGGAGAAGGCAGGAGGCTTTTAGAAATCAATATTTCTATACAGGGTCAATTTGCGAGTATCTGAAGGACAATCTGGTGATCCGAGGAAGTCAGCATGGATTTGTCCCCAACTGGTCCTGCCAGACCAACCTCGTCTCCTGCTTTGATCGAGTGACGGATCTACTGGATCGTGGGAACGCTGTCAACGTTGTTCACTTGGATTTCAGTAAAGCGTTGGGCAGGGTTCCCCAGGATGTTCTGATGGGTAAACTAGAGGACTGTGGACTGGACTCTAGGACTGTTAGGTGAACAGGGAACTGGTTGGAGAACCGCACTCAAAGAGTAGTTGTCCATGGCATTTCATCTGAATGGAGGGGGGTGTCTAGTGGGGTGCCGCAGGACTGGGTTCTGGGCCCGGTACTTTTCAATATTTTAATAAATGATCTGATGAGGGGGTGGAGGGATTAAATTTGCAGATAACACCAAATAGGGAGGAGTAACCAACACACCAGCGGATACAGAATTCAACGAGCTCAGAACACACTGGAAATGCGTGCAGATGTGGACAAGATACAGTTTAACAAGGATAAGTGCAGAGTGCTACACCTGTGTAACAAAAATGAGAAGCATGCCTATTGGATGGGAGACCTACTTCTGGGTAGCATGTGCAAGAACAAGATCTTGGAGTATGGGTGGACTGTAAGCTACATATGAGCAGTCAGTGTGATGCTGTGGCAGAAAAGGCTAATGCAATCTTGGGCTATATCAACAGAGGCATAACATCCAAACCACAAGGTGTCATGGTCCCACTGTACATTGCATAGGTCAGGCCACACCTGGAGTCTTGTGTGCAGTTCTGGAGGCCTCACTTCAAAAAGATAAGGACAGCACGGAGTGAGTGCAGAGAAGAGCAACAAGGATGATCGGGGGCCTGGAGACCAAGCCCTGTGAGGAAAGGCTGAGGGACTTCTTGGGGATGTTCAGTCTGGAGAAGAGGAGGTTGAAGGGGGACAGGATGGCTCTCTTGGAGTCTTTTTTAAAGGGCTGTCACTCAGAGGAGGGCAGGGAGCTGTTCCTGTGGGCAGCAGAGGAGAGGACTCGTTTAAATTATGGGTGGAAAGGTACTGGCTGGATCTTAGGAAAAACTTATTTTTTTTGCAGTCAGAGTAGTTCAGCAGTGGAATCGGCTGCTGAGGGAGGTGGGTGAGCTCCCCCACTTCTCTAGAAAGACTGGTGTGTTTCTGTGTGGGCTACAATGAGCTCTGTTAGGGACAAGGTGTCTCTCGCCCTCACCTTTGCTCCGTCCAACCCTCCCCCCAACTCCAATTCCCTGATATAATTTGGAGAACCGCACTCAAAGAGGAGTTGTCCATGGCATTTCCTCTGAATGGACGGGGGTGTCTAGTGGGGTGCCGCAGGACTGGGTTCTGGGCCCGGTACTTTCCAATATTTTAATAAATGATCTGATGAGGGGGTGGAGGGATTAAATTTGCAGATAACACCAAATAGGGAGGAGTAACCAACACACCAGCAGATATAGAATTCAACGAGCTCAGAACACACTGGAAATGCGTGCAGATGTGGACAAGATACAGTTTAACAAGGATAAGTGCAGAGTGCTACACCTGTGTAACAAAAATGAGAAGCATGCCTATTGGATGGGAGACCTACTTCTGGGTAGCATGTGCAAGAACAAGATCTTGGAGTATGGGTGGACTGTAAGCTACATATGAGCAGTCAGTGTGATGCTGTGGCAGAAAAGGCTAATGCAATCTTGGGCTATATCAACAGAGGCATAACATCCAAACCACAAGATGTCATGGTCCCACTGCACATTGCATTGGTCAGGCCACACCTAGAGTCTTGTGTGCAGTTCTGGAGGCCTCACTTCAAAAAGATAAGGACAGCACGGAGTGAGTGCAGAGAAGAGCAACAAGGATGATCGGGGGCCTGGAGACCAAGCCCTGTGAGGAAAGGCTGAGGGACTTCTTGGGGATGTTCAGTCTGGAGAAGAGGAGGTTGAAGGGGGACAGGATGGCTCTCTTGGAGTCTTTTTTAAAGGGCTGTCACTCAGAGGAGGGCAGGGAGCTGTTCCTGTGGGCAGCAGAGGAGAGGACTCGCAAGAATGGGTTTAAATTATGGGTGGAAAGGTACTGGCTGGATCTTAGGAAAAACTTATTTTTTTTGCATTCAGAGTAGTTCAGCAGTGGAATCGGCTGCTGAGGGAGGTGGGTGAGCTCCCCCACTTCACTAGAAAGACTGGTGTGCTTCTGTGTGGGCTCCAGTGAGCTCTGTTAGGGACAAGGTGTCTCTCCCCCTCACCTTTGCTCCGTCCAACCTTCCCCCCAACTCCAATTCCCTGATATAATCTGCTCCATTTCTCCTTTTATCGTCCCCAAATCTTTTCCTGTTGCTTCTTTACTGGCCTCAACTCTGGCACGGGTATCACTCAAAGCGAACCGGAAATCAAGTGGCGTCTTTGAGACTAACCGAGCCTTGTTCTGTAGAAGCAGTTATGAGTCAGGCCTCACCTCTGGATAGATTGATGGAGGAGAGGTCTATCAGTGGCTACTAGCCCTGGTGACTGACTGGGACCTCCACATTCAGAGGCAGTCATCCTCTGAATCCCAGTGCAGGAAGGAAACACCAGGGGAAGGCCTCAGCCTCTGTGCCCTGTTGGTCTGGCCCTCCAGAGGAACTGGTTGGCCACTGTGTGAGACAGGAGGCTGGACTAGAGGGACCCTCCCTGGTCTGACCCAGCAGGGCTCTTCTGATGTTCTTATCAGGGGAAGGCCTCGGCCTCTCTGCCCTGTTTTGGACCTCCAGAGGAACTGGCTACTGAGTCCTGCCACAGTTTGCAAGGGGGGGGGGAATTCAGTGAAACTGGCAATTCACCCTTGTGCCCCCCCTCCCCATTTTATGTTTACCTTGAAACTGTCCCAGGGCTCCTGCAGAGATGAAGTGGGTGCTTGCCAGTGCCGCTGAAAGACAAGAGAGAAGCAAAGGGCGGTTGGGTCGGGCAAGGCCTCCTTCCGACTTTTGAGAGAAATATTGAGGGGGAATCGGGTTGGGGACGACCCTTTCCCCGCCCCAATTTATTCTCACCCCCCCCATGTCCTTGAACACCAGAGAATTTGTTTTTAACGTGCAATGGCTCTGCACATCCCTGATACTACAGCTTAGGGATCGCAGTAAAAGTGCTCCATGGACACTGGAGAATTCCTCCCCCAAGGACTCCGGGTCCATACTTTTAAGATTAAGGGGCCTCTGGAAAAGTTCACCTGAAGATTCATTCAGAATCTCAAATATGAATTAAGAACATCAGAAGAGCCCTGCTGGATCAGACCAGTGAGGGTCCATCTAGTCCAGCATCCTATCTCCCACAGGGGCCAACCAGATCCTCTGGAGGGCCAACAGCAGGGCATAGAGGCTGAGGTCTTCCCCCGAGAAGAACATCAGAAGAGCCCGGGTTGGATCAGAACAAAAGTCCATCTAGTCCAGCATCCTGTCTCACACAGTGGTCAGCCAGTTCCTCTGGAGGGCAAAAAACAGGACACAGAGGCCGAGGCCTTCCCCTGAGAAGAACATCAGAAGATTCCTGCAGAATCAGACCAGTGACTGGGTCTGTCTTGTCCAGCGTCCTGTCTCACACAGCGGCCAGCCTCTGGAGGGCCAAAAACAGGGCATAGAGGCTGAGGCCTTCATAAGAACACCGGGAGAGCCCTGCTGGATCAGACCAGTGAGGGTCCATCTAGTCCAGCATCCTATCTCCCACAGGGGCCAACCAGATCCTCTGGAGGGCCAACAGCAGGGCATAGAGGCTGAGGTCTTCCCCCGAGAAGAACATCAGACGAGCCCGGGTTGTATCAGAACAAAAGTCCATCTAGTCCATCATCCTGTCTTATGCAGCGGCCAACCAGATCCTCTGGAGGGCCAACAACAGAGCAGAGAGGCCAAGAGCAGACCACTGAGGGTCCCTCTAGTCCAGCATCCCGTCTCACATAGTGGCCAGCCAGTTCCTCTGGAGGGCCAACCACAGGGCAGAGAGGCCAAGGCTTTCCCCTGAGAAGAACATCAGAAGAGCCCTGCTGGATCAGACCACTGAGGGTCCATCTAGTCCGGCATCTTATCTTACACAGCAGCCAACCAGTTCCTCTGGAGGTCCAAGAACAGGGCATAGGGGCCAAGGCCTTCCCCTGCTATTGCCTCCTGGCTCTGGGATTCAGCGGCTGACTCTTGCTGAACGTGGAGGTTCCCTTCAGTCACCATGGAGATCACAGTGCTGCACTGGGTTATGTTTTTAATATCACATTACAGAGTCATAGCTGTGAGATTCTCTAATGTTTGATTATAGGGGAAAGGTGGGAGGAGCTGGTGGAAGATCCCCCCAGCTGCAATGGTGGCTGCTTTGTGGTACGAAGGGGGGGGGAGCCACAGGTGATTTGCTCATGGCCTGTGTGTTGGCTCTGAATGCGCCCTTGATGCTGCACAATTCTCCCCACACGCTTGCAAAAGACTGCTGAATTGCAACTGATAACAAAGCTCAAGACAATGCATCCACTTGGACTGAATCGAGACCTAGGTTTCCTGTCTCATTACCAATGCTGAGTTCTCCATGCCTGCTACCCCTCTGCAGATCACACCTAATCCAATCGCGCCTACTATTGTCATTCGCCTGCAAATGTCATTCGGCTTCTGAAATCACTCCACTCTCCAAGATAGAAGGACAGATGGACTCACGTTCTAGCTGTACCCGAAGAAGTGAGCGGTGACTCCCGAAAGCTCCTCCCCTGCCACAAACTGTGCTAGTCTTTCCGGTGCTCCTGGACTCTGGTTCTTTTCCACTGCAAGCATAGATCAGCTTTCCAGGACTAAGAAGCTTGTGCCCTGGCCTGGACAGCCCAGCCACATCTCGTCAGATCTCAGAAGCTCAGCCCGGGTTAGTACGTGGCTGGGAGACTACCCAGGAAGTCCAGGGTCCCTACGCAGAGTCAGGCCACGGCCAACCACTCCCAATGTCTCTTGCCTTGAAAACCCCGTGAAGGGTAGCCATACGTCGGCTGCGTCTTGACTGCACTTCCCGCCCCCACCAACTGGTTACGGGTCTGGAACCAGACTTGCTCATTGTCCAAGACCCCCAGTGGCATGGAGGGGATCTGTCCCCCTCCCCCCGAATGGAACACCAGACGAAAAGCATATACATTCGCACTCAATACCTCAAGGTAATCACTAGGTGGTATTTAACCCCTCAAAAACTGAGCTATATTGAAAAAGGTGCCTCACCATACTGCGGGAGAGGATGCCAAGAACTAGGCACCTATAGACATTGCTGGTGGGACTGTCGTGTTATAAGAAACTTTTGGAAATCGGTTGTAAAACAAATTTACGACATAACTAATCTAGAGATCCCGATGGAAATGGAACCTTTAATACTAAATCACTGGCCAAAAGCTATACGACTTAGTCATATGCTTCAACTAATACTCTGTGCAGCTGCCCGTGCAGTTATAGCTAGATTTTGGAAGAATGACAAAAGACCCACTATATCTGATTTGTTTTTGAAAATCCAGGAATATTGCATAATGGACAAGCTAGCAGATTCTATGTCACCAGGAGATTCCGATCGGTATAACTTGAATTTTGTTAAAATTTGGTTTCTGGTTCTTGAATACTTCGCTTCACATAAGGAATCGGAACATATTCTTGAAGCGATTAATATTGTATATTAATACTGTTTTGCTGTCAGGGGTGTGGCCCAATATGCTAATGAGTTTCTACTGTTGGGTGTGGCCTATTATGCTAATGAGTTCCTGCTGGGCTTTTTCTACAAAAATAGCCCTGGTTGTATTACTATATCAATAACTGTTCTATGTTACAAATTCCATAACTGTTTTTTGCTATTTGTTGCATCAACTGTTTTATGTTATAAGACATGTATGTCTGCAATTGTTCTTTGTTATAGGCTCCAAGGATGTCTGTACAAGGCGAATGTTAGTGCTTTTTCGCTATGCTTGTAATTGACATCGGTTACGAATGTATTTGTATTAAATACAATAAAGCTTATATATATATATAGATATTTAAAAAAATGGAACACCAGACGCCGGGGCGGAACCCCAGAGGTCTGCAGTGGCTCTGGCTCTCCCGAATCTTTCTGGCACAGCCCTGGGACCAGAGGATCCCACACCCCCGGGGCTCCTCCTGGGGTGGAAGAAGTCCTCTCTGCTTCTCTGCCCAGTTCTCTCGGTGGGCCAGGGTGGGCCCGATCCACCGGGGGAGGCACAGGAGATGCAGAAGACCTTGGGCTCATCAACACTCCCTCTTAGAGAATCACAGGATCATACGAGTTGGAAGGGGCCATACAGAGACCATCTAGTCCAACCCCCTGCCCAACGCAGGACCAGCCTAAAGCATCCCTGAGAAATATTCAGCCTCTTCTTGAAAGCTGCCAGTGAAGGGGAGCTCACCACCTCCCTGGGCAGCGGATTTCATCTCTGAACAACTCTGGCCATGAAAAAGTGTTTCCTAATATCTGGCCGATACCCTTTCTGCGTGTCATTTAAAACTGTGGCTTTGGATCCTCTCCTCTGCTGCCAACTGGGACAGCTTCTAGCGAACACTTGAAAAGGCTCGGGATTCTCCATGGGGCAGTCCAGTTTCCCAGCCGTCTCAGAGGGGTTGGGGGGAGGGAGGGGGGCATGGGGGCTGGTTATCCCTCCCCGCCCCCCCGGCACCCATTGGCCAAGCCCAATGTTTGGGTCAGGGGCACAGAAGGTACCAAGCAGGCCGGGCATCCTTATTTCCCATTGTGGATTCGCCTTTCAAATGGGTGGCGCTTTCTTATGGCAGGCTTTACGATGTTCAAGCATTTGGGGGGGGGGAGACACAAATGGAGCAGGGGTTGGTCAACCTTGCTCAGCGTAAGAGCCACACAGAATAAATGTCAGATGTTTGAGAGCCGCAAGACATGAACAAATATTATATGCCCACTTTTTTTTTTAAAAATATGCAGATTTGCTTTTTTAATTCAACATTAAATGAGACTGCCAAAAATAAAAAGGGGTCAAAACAGTTTCCAAAGCATTCTTACACACATGAACAGCAGGCGGACTGGATGTGGGCTACGACTATGGAATAGAACCTCAAGGCTCAGGCGCAGTGTACCTCTGAAGACGAGTTGTTGGGAGAGGGGGCAAGCAGCAAGGGAAGGACTACTGCCTCCAAGCAGCAAGGGAAGGACTACTACATCTGGCCGGCCGGCCACTGGGGGAAACGGGACTCTGGAGAAGGGGTGCCTCTTTGTCTGACCCAGCTGGGCAGCCGGGTTCTGAGGGGAGGGGCTAAGTTGGAGAAAGGGGGAGGCTGGAGGAGGAGGAGGAGACTGGATTTATACCCCGCCCTTCACTCGGAGTCTCAGAGCGGCTTACAAACTACTTCCCCTTCCCCTCCCCACCAGGGCTCCCTCTCAGCTGTGCAGTCTTGTGAGCAAAAATTCTTCCTTGTGAGCAACTTGCATTAAAGTTGTGAGCGAGTGATTTGGCTGCTGCACAAATCAGTTTGCTCTGGAGCCATCCTCCCTGAGCTGAGACAAAAAAAGTGTGAGCCGGAGGCTAAAAAACCTGTGAGCTAGCTCACACTAACTCAGCTTAGAGGGAACACTGCTCCCCACAACAGACACCCTGTGAGCAGTGTTCCCCCTAAGCTGAGTTAGTGCGAGCTAGCTCACAGTTTTTTTTAGCCTCCGGCTCACACATTTTTGACTTAGCTCAGGAAGGATGGCTCCAGAGCAAACTAATTTATGTAGCCAAATCGCTGGCTCACAACTTTAATGCCAGGAGCTCACAAAGTGGAATTTTTGCTCACAGGGCTCCACAGCTGAGAGGGAACATTGCCTGTGAGGTAGGTGGGGCTGAGAGAGCTCTTGACAGAAACTGTCCTTGAGAGAACAGCTCTTGTCAGAACTACGGCTTGCCCAAGGTCATCCAGCAGCTGCGAGTAGAGGAGCGGGGAATCAAACCCGGTTCTCCCAGACTGGAGTCCGCGCACTTAACCACAACACCAAACTGGCTCTCCGAGAAATCAGAGAGAAGAAGGGGGAAGGGGGGTAGGTAGGTGCCTCCTTGGCTGTGGTGTTGCCGGGCACAGAGTCAATCTCCATGAGCGTTTCCAGGCGTTTAAGCCTCTTCAGGACTTCTGAGAGTCTTTCCTCCACACTCCTGAGGCGGGCGTCAGAGCCTTTCCCTGAAAGACGGCAGGAACAAAACATCAGTGAGAAGGCGCTCAGTACAAAGAGGGAGTGCCAAACCAAGAAAACCTGCAAGCTTATCTAGTGAATCTAATACGTACGGGTCCCGTATGCCCTCTTTCGCGGATCCAGGATGGCTGCCAGGATGTGGTCACGCAGTCTTAAAGGAGAAGGGGGGGGGCAAACCCTGGGCCACGTCCAGCAGTTGTGGAATCGGCTGTGGCAGAGGGTGAGTATCGTGGCTGGTGCTTGGCAGGCAGTGGAATCAGCACATCCACCAATGGATCTCTCGGTACTGCGGGGTAACATTTCCTCGGGCAATTGTGGAAAAGTTGTTCTCTAAGTGCCACCACTGGGGAGAAAATAGGAAGTGGCACAGAAAATATTCTGCCCCCCCCCCCCGTGCCTTGAGAAACAGACTCCAGGCCCCGATCCACCTTGCTCTCAAAGGTTTTCCCAACACCTGGAGAGGCTTTCATTTCTCTCTTGGGTAACCTGCTGCCACCACCTGACCTTTGTAAGGATTACCCCCTGGGAGGGCCAGGGCTCCCAGCTTCCCTTCCCAGTTCTGAGGCCTTGCCTCTGTGTCTCCCGCTGCCCAGCGTCTGGTCACCCATCACGGGGACCATTTGCTGCCTTGTGCGACCCTGGAGGAATAGCCACTTGCCAACTTCCTGCCTTTCCCCTGGCATTCTTTTTACAATAGTGTGTCCAAGATAGTGGAGGTCTATGTGGTACAGAGAACCACCACCAGCACCAAACGTTATAGAGTATTTATTAAAAAGAAAATGTTCACAAGCATACTTTTAGCACAGCACCAGATTGAGCAAGGGATTCAATAGAAATGGGTAAAATGCAATTCCTGTGTCCCTTTCTCTATAAACGCCCCATCAGATGTTTAGCACATGCTCCTTAGCTTAGGAAGTTACGTATCTCTACAGACTATCCATTACCTTGAAGCTTCCTTCAGCTGTCCAGGCCAGCACACGGCTAATGGCCTCCTCCTCTAGACCCGAGTTAAGAGTTCTGCCTGCTCTGATGAACTCAGCGCAAAAGAGACCTTCCTCCTTGCTCCCCTGAGTTTTATCACCTCTCTTTTCCCCACCCACTGACCACGTCAGGCCAGGTCAGAGAAGCTTTTCCTGAAATCTCCAGAATCCTATTGTAATTAACACCTCCAAATCTCTGTTCCCTGCTTGAAGGGGGGCGGGAGCTTGGCCATCCCACTGTCTAGACTTATTAGCATTTTTGTGAAGTTGGGCTGAGGTAAGTCTGGAGAGCAATTGAACTGACTTCCCCACTTCCTGCCTGTTCTCTGCCCACAGAGAGAGAGAGAGAGAGAGAGAGAGAGAGAGAGAACCCTTTTAAAACTCAGAGTGAAGGCTTGGCTCATTTCAGACCTCCAAAGAAAAAATGCATTTCTTCGCGGCCATCATGTGGTTCCATAGCAATAAGGCCTTCCATCGAAAAAGGGTTCTTAGGACACCCCTGGGTGAGCTTCAAGCACTGAAGGGCAATTCATGGTGATGCCCCCCCCCCCGGTAATATTCTCTCCAGCAGGTCCCAAGAGACTCAGACTTGTGTCGAATGAGGCATGATGCACAGATTTTTTGCTCAGCCACCCCATTCTATGTGGCAAAGGAATAACATCCAGTTTTGAGATCCAGCTGCCGGAGTCAAAAACATTCTGTGGCAGGCTCAGGCGGCATCTGAGTCATTCTTTGCTCCATCCAGCGAGGCCCAGGAGCCACATTTTCAGGGGATATGGTACAGCCCCAATGAACGCCAGAGGGATTCCAATGCAAGCCAGCACGGTGGCAATATTCCGAGAGACGTCTCCTCTTCCCCAGGTCAGGGGGTCAGGAAGGGATAAAGGACAGAAGAGCATTGTGGGATTTTCCGCTTCAGAGAACTTCAGTGCTTTAAAGCCTGCAGATGAGTCTCGCATGGACATTAGGAAGAATTCCTCGTGGTCGGTCACTGGGTCATCAATAGATCAGGCAAATGGTGAGAAAGTGGGAACCATTGTCAGTCTCAACACGGTTAGGTGAGAAAGTGGGAACCATTGTCAGTCTCAACACGGTTAGGGAAACCAAGACTCACAAACCCGGTGATTGTCTGCAGAATAAAAAAAGGGGGGGAAGGAACATGTTAGACCATACGCTCTAGAAGGATCGGTACAATTTATGATGGTCTGGATCCAAAGAGCCTCTGGCACAAGCAAGATAGCAAGATATTTTCATTGTTCACTCTGCAAGGTAGTGACTAGCACTGCTCCACCCAAGGTATGCAGCGGGTGCAAGAATTCATGCAGTGCAATAATGGGCTGGTTCTGCGGTGTTCTAACACCGTGGTTCGTGCAACAGATGCCATATGAGGCTGCCCAATCTACTGCAAGAGCAGAAATTCAAATTTAGGTTTTCCTTTCCTTTCCTTGTGCAACAATCAAGCTGTTCCGTGAGCAGAAGTCATCATCCACACATGGAACAACCCCCCTTTGGATCAAACCCTCAAATAATGCAGTGTAAGCAAGAAGGGGAAGAGTCCTACCTCATCGGCACTCCAGGGAGCCGAAGCTGCTTGAAGAGATGGTTCTCCAGCGCTCGGTGCACTTTGAGGGCGAGTTCACCCAACTCCGAAAGCCACACGACGGAATGTCATTCCTCCGAGATGCTCCTCTCCCTGTTCTCCGGTTCTTACATGGGTCAGCCGTTTCCTTGGCCAGCCTCCCAGAGACCAAAACCAATACAGTTCCACCACATAGGGGTGTGGCAAGTCAGAATCGGCAAGGAACACTGGGATACCCTGAAGCAGAACAGAAACACCTCCCGACATCCCCTGCAGCTCCCTGGGACGGCTGAGCAACTCACACGCAGGCCCACTGGTGGGGGCCAGGAGTCCTCCCTTGAGCCTGCGCCTCCTCCGACCTCCAGGGGTGTGGGGAAGAAGGTAAGAAAAAACGTGATGTTCTGTGTGGATGCTGAGAGGCACAGCTGGGCTGTGATGTAGCAGGACGCCATGAAGACGGAGTCTCCAGAAGGCGGGGACTTGGCCCAACGGCACTTTCTGTGCCTGCACAACAAATATCTCAAAAGGTCCCTGTTATGTATTGGGATTGAATCATCCCTGATAGAATCATCCTAGAGACTGGCTGAGCTTGGAGCACAAGAACAATAGCCGACCAGGACTCTGGAGTAAACCAATCAAGTAGTAATGTTTTGTAAATAGCCTATCACGGGGAGTGGGTATGTGTGGGGTGGGGTGTTTTGCATGCCTATAAGCAGGGCTCTGGCCCTGCTAGAGTTGTCTTAGAGTTAAGCTGAAATCACTAATAAACCATGAGCTGATCACTATACGCGTCTCGAATCCAGTATATTTCAGTCCCCAACAAGGGAGATCTTCTTTGTGTTGTAACACAAGAAATGCTGAAGAGGGCACACCACAAGGGATCAGATGCACACGATGGTATGCCAAAGCACCACGGGGCAGTCAGAGGCATATTCCTCACCGGGCTTTTATTAGCTTGTGAACTGTTATAACTTTTATAGCGTTGGTTTATTTATTAGTTCGATTAATACCCCGCCCTCACCGCTCAAGGCAGGCTCAGGGCGGCTGACATAAAAATGCACATATAAAATACAGTTAAAATCATACATGAAAACATAAACAGTCCGTTAACCATTTTCCTAAAGTGCCGGAACAATACTCAAGTAAAGTGCAAGAGCAGAGATTCCTAGATTAAAGTATACCACTACTCAGTTGGTAGTCCTGATGGTATTCTCCTATCGGCTCAGTGTGATCGACTAATTTGTGCGGCGAGACAGGCTGAAGGTGGTAAAGCCAGGGCACAGGGTCACTTTTTGGTATTTAAGGCGGCCCCTAATCGAAAGCCTGGTGGAAGAGCTCCGTCTTACAGGCCCTGCGGAACATGCTCTTATCACGTTTGACTTTGCAGACAGCTTTGAGCAGAATGTATGGAGAAGCAGCACAGAAACAGAATGAGCAAATGCATGAAACACAGAACACAAGAATATGGGGAGGAGTGGAAGAAAAGTGTGGAACAGGGACGGGAGGCTGAGGAGGGGAAACACCACAACTTGCAAACTGCCCTGGTAGAGTCACAAACACAGTTCTCGGGGTGGGGTGGGGATGCTTCAGGGAGCATTGAAACTTTTTGGCATCTGATTAAGTTTCTCAGCTTGTTCTTATAGGCACACCCCTGTTGGACTAAATAACTAAATAAATAATAAACAAACAAACAAGCGTTTAATTATGTTTCACTTTTTTCTGGGTGCCTTATTTTGACTTCAACTGCCACCATTTTTTAATTTTCATTACGCCCAGGGGCTTCTGATGCTGGAAGTAGTCTAGGCCTCTCTGGTCATTTGGAAAGGCCCAAAGGCCTCCAGTAAGGCAACAGGATTTAGGACCGCAAGCCTTAAGAAACCAGTTGCACCCTTCAGTTGCCTGTTAGGTCAAGTGGCCAGCAGAGGGCAGCATTGGACCACAAAAAAGGTCTTGTCGCTAGACTACTGGCCGCTGGAGAATTTGTCAGCCTCTCAGAAGAACTGTGTTAGCATTAATGGGGAATTTTGATCCGTGGAGCTGCGTCTCGTGTTGCCAACTCTGGACTGCGAAATTCCTAGTGCTCTGGGGGATGGATCCAAGTGAGGGCGTGGTTTGGGGATCTCAGCGTGGCACCATGCCATGGAGCCCCCCCTCCAAAGCAGCCCCTTTTCTCCAGGGGGACTGGTCTCTGTAATCTGGAAATCAATTGTCATTCCAGACCTCCGGGATCCACCTGGATGCTGTCGACCCCTAGCTTAGTTTCACAGGCAGCCGTCTGCTTCGAGCCAGCAGGGCGTCGTGGTTAGAGTGTCAGGCTATTCCTAAGAGACCCAGGTTTGAATCTGCACTCAGCCCAGATGTTTCCCGGGTAAGGTTGCCAGCCTCCAGGTGGGGCCTGCAGACGATCTCCCAGAATGAGAACTGATCTCCAGACGGCAGAGGTCAGTTCCCCTGAAGAGAATGGCCGCTCTCGAGGGTGGACTCTCGGGCATTCAATCCCACCGAGGTCCTGTCTTCCCCGGGCTGCCACCCCCCCCAAGTCTCCAGGAACTTCCCGAACCCAGAGGTGGCAACCTTTGACCAATCACACACACACACGTTCAGCCTAACCTTTTATGTATTTATGTATGTATTTATGCTGGATTTATCATTGTTGTAAGCCGCCCTGAGCTGCTTCGGCGGGAGGACGAGAGAGACATCTAACCAATATATAAATACATAAAAATACCCCCCCCCTCCCAAGCATCCTGGCGAGGGGAGATCGGGCGCTGGGTCTCCTGGCCCCCAGCCTGCCACTCCGACAAGGACACTGCGCTGCCACAGAGCCTCCTTGGCGGGCATCTCGCCTCTCGGGGCATGGGCCACGGGCCTGGCTGGAGAGCCGGTCTGACCTGAAACGCCGCCTCTCTCTTTTCAGGCTCTGCCGTTTCCGATCGGGTCGCTATCCGTGCAGCCGCTGCCAAGGACTGACTCCAGCGCCGTGCCCGAGGTGCCTATCAACCCGGTCCCTTTGCAAACGCCCTCGCGTGCGTGTGGCCAGAAACCCCCGGGGGGGCTTTGGCGCGCTTCCCAGTCCTTTCCTAGTAGTGGACGCCGTCGCTGCTTGATTTCCCAGGCCACCGAGCTCCATGGTGCCAGCGGATGGGACCGGCCTGGCCACAGCACGCCTCCTTCTGGGAAGCCGGAGGCTGATAGCGCATTATGCACTTGGACGCGGGCCCAGCTCCTTCCTAGAAGCAGAGTGTTGTTAACTTTGCGGCTTTCCTCGCTAACAGGCTCCCCGTTGTGCTGCTGCAGGCGGCGACACGGAGAGTGCTTTATCTGAGCGCGTCAAAGTGCCGGCTGCTCTGGCTGGCTGGCTGGGAATGGGTGCGTTCTCACGAGCCTTTGAGGCGCCGTCCGCCTGCCCCGGGGCAAAAAGGTCTACGTGGCCGGCACGGTGTACATCAGGCCTCGCACTGGGGGCTCAGACCAAGCAGCCATCGAGCCCACAGCTCAGCTACTGTGGGAAGCTGGTGTGCAGGGCGGGGTGCCTGCCTTTTCCTTGTCTGCCCCCACCATCCGGGATTCAGAGGTACAGCAGAGTCTCAGGAGAGCCTAAGGGAAGCCATGTTGGATCAGGCCAATGGCCCCTCCAGTCCAACACTCTGTGCCACACAATGGCCAAGACTCAGGTAACATCAGGAGGTCCGTCATCAGAGCCAGAACTCCAGAAGCCCTCCCACTGTTGCCCCCCCCCCAGGCACCAGGAATACAGAGCATCACTGCCTCAGGCATAAGAGAAGCCATGCTGGATCAGGCCAGTGGCCCATCCCATCCAACACTCTGTGTCACCCAGTGCCCCAAAACCAGGTAACATCAGGAGGTCCGTCAGTGGGGCCAGAACTCCAGAAGCCCTCCCACTGTTGCCCCCCCTCAAGCACCAAGAAGAGAAGAAGAGGTCGGATTTATATCCCGCCCTTCACCACCCAAAGGTGTCTCAGAGCGGCTCACAATCTCCTTTTCCCTTCCCCTCCCCACAACAGACACCCTGTGAGGTAGGTGGAGCCGAGAGAACTCTTGACAGAAACTGCTCTCTTTTTCAAGAACGGCTCTTATCAGAACTACGGCTTGCCCAAGGACATCCAGCCAGGTGCTAGTGGAGGAGGAGTGGGGAATCAAACCCGGTTCTCCCAGATTAAGAGTCCGCACACTTAGCCACGACACCAAACTGGCTCTCCAAGAACACAGCATCACTGCCCCAGACAGAATGTTCCATCTATAATAGCCACTGATGGACCTCTGCTCCATACATTTATCCAACCCCCTCTTGAAGCCATCCATGCTTGTAGCTGCCACCACTTCCTGCCGCAGTGAATTCCACCTGTTAATTCCTTTTTGGGTGAAGAAGGACTTCCTTTTATCTGTTCTAAGGTGACTCCACATTAAATTCGTTGAGTGCCCACGAGTTCTTGTATTGTGAGAAAGGGAGAAAAGGGCTTCTTTCTCTGCCTTCTCTATCCCATGCATAATTTTGTAAACCGCTGTCATGTCACCCCTCAGTCGTCCTTTCCCCAAGCTAAAGAGCCCTGACGTCTTTAACCTTTCTTCACAGAGAAGGTGTTCCATCTCCCCAACATTTTCGTCGCCCTTCTCTGCACCTTTTCCAAGGCTATCATGTCTTTTTTGAGGTGCGGTGACCAGAACTGTACACAACATTCCCAATGAGGCCACGCCATAGATTTATACAGGGACATGATGATACCGGCTGATTTATTTTCAGTGTTGTGAGTCTGGGGAAGTATCCATCACAATCCATGTTCCCTCCAAGCTGTGGAGTCTTGTGAGCAAAAATCCTACTTTGTGAGCTCCTGGCATTAACATTGTGAGCGAGCGATTTGGCTCCTGCATCAGTTAGTTTGCTCTGGAGCCCCATATCCTTCCAGAGCGAAGACAACAATGTGTGAGCCGGAGGCTAAGAAACTGTGAGCTAGCTCACCCTAACTCAGCGTAGAGGGAACACTGCTTGCAATCACTGCCCATCTCGGGTTGCTGAGGCAAGGAGCCCACGGGGATGGGACACAGGAACTCTGGCGCGGAGGTCAGCTGGGGTCCCACCAGGAGAGGCCTGAGCTGCAAATGGGGTCAGGGTGACCATCCTGCCTGCGCTGAACTGGGCGAACCACTCTACAAGTCACGCCTGCCTGGCGCTGAGCACCACCTGAATGAGGCCCAGTTCCTCCCCTCGTAGTCCCCCCAACGAAAGTGACACCCTGTGGCTCCCTACAAGCCCCAGGAAGGGTGGGGGTTACCCTGGTCTCCCGGAGGAAAAAGGGGTCCCTCAGGAAGGACGGTGGAAGACAGGAAGGCCTGGCGTGATCTGGTCCATGGGGTCGCGAAGAGTCGGACTCGACTGTGTGACTGAACAACAACAACAGGACCCCAGGGTCTCCCCAACTGGCTCTAACTGTCACTCGTTACTCAGTATCCACAACAAACTGCTCAGTATCCCGGGTGCTGAGTCCAGGGCCTCACCCACACCAGGCTTGGCACCCCTCGGAAGCCTTGCCCTATCAGGCTCTCGTCAAGCCCAGGCACTGCCTGTCTGCCTAGCCAGCATGTTGGTCTCCCACCTTGCCTCCAAGTTGCTCACAGTGGCAACCACGGTTCGTCCCTCTTCCAGTCTATCCTCTCAACAGCCCTGCGAGGAAGGCCGGGCTGAGAGAAAGAGCCTGGCCTGAGGGCACTCATGCGGAGGGGAGCTCTCTACCCAGATCTGCCTAGTCCTAAGCCATACTTCCAACCGTGCTGGGTCCAATGTTCCCTCTAAGTGGTGGAATCTGGTGAGCAAAAATTCTACTCTGCGAGCGACTGGCATTAAAGTTGTGAGCGAGCGATTTGGCTGCTGCATCAATTAGTTTGCTCTGGAGCCCTCCTTCCTGAGCGAAGAGAGAAATGTGTGAGCCGGAGGCGAAAAGACTGTGAGCTGGTTCACGCTGACGCAGCTTAGAAGGAACACTGGTAAAGAGCTCGGGAGGTTGTTCCCTCTAAGCCGTGGACTCTTGTGAGCAAAAATCCTACTTTGTGAGCTGCTGGCATTAAAGTTGTGAGCGAGCGGTTTGGCGACTGTATAAATTAGTTTGCTCTGGAGCCCCATCTTTCCTGAGCTGAGACAAAACTGTGTGAGCGGGAGGCTAAAAAAACTGTGAGCTAGCTCACACTAACTCAGCTTGGAGGGAACCCTGGCTGGGTTCCTGGGCGAGCGGCAACAGACTGAAATTAAATACCTTCTGACCCACCTGCCCTCCTCACCCCTGTCCTTATATTCCCTAGTTCTGAACTCGGGCTTCCCCACACTCGGCGTGCAGAGCGGGCCAGGGGAGGGGGCTCTGAATTGCTCGGGTCCCATGCAATGTTCCTTCTAAGCTGTGGAGTCTTGTGAGCAAAAATCCTACTTTGTGAGCTACTGGCACTAAAGTTGTGAGCGAGCGATTTGGCCGCTGCATCAGTTAGTTTGCTCGGGAGCCCCATCCTTCCTGAGCGGAGACCAAAATGGGTGAGCCGGAGGCTAAAAAACTGTGAGCCGGCCCACACTCACTCAGCTTAGAGGGAACAGTGGCCCCATGTCAACCTCCCCAGCAGCATTCTCTACTCCCCCTTCCACTGGAAGCCCCCCACCCCCACCCTGGGGCAGCCCAGTTCCTCAGCCAGGGGAGGCAGCTGGGCAGGGCTGCGGTAGCCTCCCAGGTCTCAATGCCCAGCCGCTCGGTCCCAACCCTCCCTTTCAGGCCCTGCCTCAGGCCCGCTCCTCACCTGTTCCTTGGGCTTCGGTGGTGAGGTGCTTGGGCTCCTCTGTCCAGGGAGTGGCATGCACAGCCACGCTCCAATCGCTCCATGTGCCGATTTCGTTGTCCTTGGCCGCGACCTGGATGATGTACTCCTTGCCGGCGTAGGCATCTGTGATGACGTGGGATGTCCCGTCCGACATGAACTGGAAGCCCCTTGGCCGTCTTCTGGGTGGACCCTTTCAGTCTGCTCCACCCAGGAAGAAGTTGACAGGGCCCTGGCGGCTGTGAAGCCCACTCCACTCCTCCTTGACCCTTGCCCATCGTGGCTGGTGAAAGCCTGCGGCGATGAGGTGCGGACCCCTCTGAGGGAGATTATCAATCTGTCCCTATCAATGGGAACCTTCCCAGAGGGATTGAAGGAGGCTATAGTCTACCCCCTCCTAAAAAGAACTTTTTTGGACCCTATGGCCCTTACAAACTACCGCCCAGTGTCTAATCTACCATTCCTGGGTAAGGTGGTGGAGAAGGCAGTAGCAACACAGCTCCAGGCTTTCCTGGAGGATCCTAATATCCTGGATCCCTTCCAGTCCGGTTTTCGCCCTGCCAATGGGACGGAGACAGTGTCGGTCGCCTTAGTGGATGACCTTCGGAGACACCTGGATCGAGGTGGATCGGCACTGCTGATACTCCTTGATCTGTCAGCGGCGTTCGATATGGTTGACTATGATCTGTTGACCCACTGCCTCGCCGATGTGGGGATAAGGGGGCTTGCCTTGCAGTGGCTGACCTCCTTTCTCCAAGGTCGGGGACAGAGGGTGGCGCTTGGGGGGGGGAAATTATCTCAGTGACATCTGCTAGAATGTGGTGTGCCGCAGGGGTCGATTCTCTCCGCAATGCTGTTTAATATCCACATGCGCCCCCTCGCCCAGATCACCCGGAGGTATGGGCTGGGGTGTCACCGATACGCAGACGACACTCAGCTCTATTTACTGATGGACGGCCACCCGGACTCTGCCCCAGAAAATCTGGACAAGGCATTACAAGCCGTGGCTGGTTGGTTACAACACAGCAGACTGAAATTGAATCCATCGAAGACGGAGGTCGTTGGGGACTGGGATCGGGAATCGGGCTTTCAGCCTTCGACGGGGCTCCAACGGTCCCGATATCGAGGGTAAAGAGCCTGGGGCTGTTCCTGGATGCCTCCCTCTCTATGGAGGCCCAGGTCGCCGCCACTGCCAGGTCTGCCTTCTTCCATCTGAGACAGATCAGGCAGTTGGCCCCATATCTCACTCCCCGGGATCTGGCTACAGTGCAGTGGTCACTTCCAGATAAGACTATTGTAATTCTCTCTATGTGGGGCTGCCCTTGATTCTGCTCCAGAAACTGTAGCTGGTGCAGAATACAGCAGCACGGGTACTCATGTTGTTGCCTGTGCGGTCCCACACCTGCCCGGTGCTGCGCAAACTGCACTGGCTGCCTATTGAGTACCGGATCCATTTGAAGGTGTTGGTGCTGACCTTTAAAGCCCTCTACGGCCAGGGACCGACATATCTGCGAGACCGCCTCTCCCTCTATGAGCTCCGAAGGGCTTTATGATCTGCCAATCAACATCTTCTTGTGGTTCCTGGCCCCAGGGACATCTGCCTTGCCTTGACTAGGGCCTGTTGGAATGAGCTCCCGGAGGAGATCAGGGCCCTGCAGGACCTTTTACAGTTCTGCGGGGCCTGCAAGACGGAGCTCTTCCGCCAGGCTTTTAGCTAGGGCAATGGATGTCCCTCCCTCTTTCCTGGGCCTCCCCTCAACAGGTCAGACCTGCATACCAGAGTTGGCATCTGTGAGGTTTTAATGTCAATGACAACGGCACCGGATGAAGGCCACTGTGAAGGCGGGTGGGTGGGTGGGGCCCCAAGCCCTGCGGCATAATGACGCCCTCCCCACGTTTCGTGGAATGGGTCCAGCCTGCGTGACCGAGGGCTGCAACTTGCGATCATCCGGATGCCGGACGGAGCGATAGCAGAACAAGAGGCTCAAGACCTGGCCCTCTGGGTGAGCTGCCCTGCCAGCTTTTCATCCGGTCCCTTCCGCGTGAGCTGGATCTGAAACAGTTACCAGGGGATGCTAACTGGCTCCCTGCTGTGCAAATTTTTATTTACCCCTTTCTCTCTAGTCAACAGGGGTCATTTCCTGCAGGAGCACACAGGAGCGGAGCTCCGGCAGTAAAGAGCCCAGGGGGCGGACACATGCAACAAGCCCCACCCCCTGCTCCCAGCAGCCCTCAGTCAGAGCAAGAAGCAGCCAGGTAAGTTGCAGAGCCCCCCCAGCCCCCGGTCCAAACAGTCAAATGGCACCTTTACGACCAAGTTGTATTCAGGTACAAGCTCTCCCTCCTCTGCGAGGGCAGATCTGCACGTCCCCCCCCCCCAATCGCTAGCAATCCAAAACAGTCCAGTGGAGCCTGAGTGGTGGGTGTCGCCTTCTGACACACTTCCGGTGATGTCATGGGGTGGGGCATATGCAAATAAGTTATGCTAATGAGTTGTGTTAATGAGCTCCTGCACCTCTTTTTCTACGAAATGACCCCTGCTAGTCATTAAAGGTCCATAACAAAGTTATTAAGTTCTGCATGGAACAAAGGCGTCTAATAAATGTTTTAAATAAACGAGTGAAACAAAAGGACTTGGTATTTCCCTCCTGGCCAGTTGGCAACCTGAGCTTCAAATGACACAGGTTCCTTTGGAACAGTGACAGAGGGAGGGGCGGAGGGAATGAGGGCCCTTTTGGGACTGTATCTCCTCCCTCCATATCCCTGGTAACAGATTCCGCACAGGAGGCCAGAGGAAGGGCTCTTCTGCTCTCTCGTTTTCGTTGCTTGTGAGTCCCCGTCGCTTTGGATTTTCTTGCAGCACATGTAAAGAAGAGCTTTGTCACAACATTCTTGTGAGGTCTGTTAGGCCATCACTTTATCTGTATAGTGAGGACTTTTTACCACAAAGTACATTGCTAAAACTTGTCCAACGTGCAGGAGAACCAATGCTCAGTCTCCCACGGGTGCCCAGGGGCTTAATGACTTTGCATAAGACGCTTCTGCAGGTCTCACTCCCAAATGTGCCACCTGAGGATCAGTTGCTTTGGGACGTGCTTCATTTAACCCACCAAACACCGGAACAAATATCACCAAAGGCAGCCGATGGAGTGATCTCACAGTATCTTTACCTGAACGTACAGAATTTTGGAGATAAGAATGCATGAGGGGCAGCACGTTTGTAACCAAAATGTTAAGAGTGAACAGGAAACTTCTGCAAATCCAGCTGTAATGCAAGCCGACCTGCCGGCTGCCGGAGCTTCATCCTCTGCCACAGAACCATTTTGTCACATCATTTATATCAAGGGTACCCGTTTTCACATGAAGATAGTCTCAAAGGTTAGCCATTAGGGGTATGCAATTTTTTCCTCATCCCCCCGCCTTGGGTATCAGGGGTCATTTCCTGCGGGAGCGCATGGGAGCGGAGCTCCGGCAGTAAGGAGCCCAGGGGGCCTGTGAAATACTTAGTCCTGTTGGGAAATGGTATCCCATCATCGAAAAACTCACTTTTGATGATTTTGACTGGAAAACTATTTACAATGCGAAGTATAAGTTGTTGCTATTGGGTTAATGTTTCTATGACCTTTATGGCTTTGTTCCGTGGAACCTCTCTTTGATTGTATATTTGATTGCATTGGTAGGATAAGTGGATTTCTATAACTTTTGCTGTTTGCTGTTATACTTTATGGTTGAATACGAATAAAATGTTCTGGTTAAAAAAAAAAAAGGAGCCCAGGGGGCAGGGCACATGCAACAAGCCCCGCCCCCTGCTCCCAGCAGCCCTCAGTTGGGCCACGAGGAGCAAGAAGCAGCCAGGTAAGTTGCAGAGCCCCCCCTCCCCAGCCTGCCTACAGGTACAAGCTCTCCCTCCTCTGCGAGGACGGATCTGCACATGTGGCCTATGCAAATAAGTTATGCTAATGAGTTATGCTAATGAGCTCCTGCACCTCTTTTTCTACGAAATGACCCCTTGGGTATACTGAACAGGAAAAAAATGTTTGGATTCCCAAAAATTCCTGGACTCCAATACTGGTGTGGCATTTGGATCTGGGATTTTTCAGAAATCCCAGTTTTTTCAAGGTCCAGTAGACCCGAGAAGAAGAAAAAAGTGTGGGGGGGAAATTGCACGCCGAAAGCTGTGCCTGCGGGAAACAGTCTGCTCCCCACGGGCACAGCTGATCCTGGGCTGACTTCTCTTGCAGCCTGGCTTAAACCTGGTTAGTCCTTGGATGGGAGACCGCCAAGGGAGTCCAGGGTCACTATGCAGAGGCAGGCAAGGGCAAACCCACCTCTGTTAGTCTCTTGCTTTGACCTGCATGGCCCCGGCAAGCCCGATCTCCTCAGATCTTGGGTGGTACTTAGTTAGTACTTGGATGGGAGACCACCGAGGAAGCCCAGGGTTGTTACGCAGAGGCAGACACGGGCAAACCCCCTCTGTTCACCTCTTACCTTGCAAACTCTATTGGGTCACCCTAAATCAGCTGCTTCTCCTGCCAACCTAGCAGTTCGAAAGCAAGAAACTGCAAGTAGATAAATAGGTACCGCTTCGGTGAGAAGGTAACAGCGTTCTGTGCACCTTGGTGTTTAGTCATGCCGGCCACATGACCACGGAAACGTCTTCGGACAGCACCGGCTCTTCGGCTTTGAAATGGAGATGAGCACCGCAGCCCTAGAGTCAGATTCGACTGGCTTTCGAGCAAGGGAACCTTTACCTTTACATCAGCTGCTTACAGCTCCTGCCCGACACACAAAAGAAGCCCGTGGCGGAGATGCCTCTGCACTCCTTGCAGCCCCCTGCACGTGCCTAGGCCCTCGGAACTCCCATCTGCCACCTCTCGGTGCTGAAAGGTCAGTCTGCCTACAGCTTCTGATTACGCGAGCAATCCAGGGCGGCCTCCGACCCAGAGATTTGCAGGCCCATTGCCAGGAGTTTGTGGCTTGTGGGGCAAACGCTTTTCTGGTGGGGATGCCATGACTTGCTGTAAGGAAGGGGGGGCGACATGTGCCCCTCTCCCTCCCCCCCTGCAGGATTTATTAAAGGGCCCTTCAGCTGATCAGCCAGGAGCACGTGGCCTGCCGATCAGCTGGCGCGCGCCACCTCCTGCTTCTTCTCAAAAGCATTTAAAGGATCCCTTTGAACGCTTTTGGGAAGATGCAGGGGAGCCTTTAAGGAAGGGGGCTGGCCCTTTAAGGAAGCCCCACTATAGTTACGGGCCAGAGAGCAGATGCTTCAGATAACTGCAGGCACAGGAGACTGGGAGCTTCCAGTTCAGGTCTGGTTCACACCTGTCAGGAGGATGAGAAGCAGAGAGAACTGAGGTGGGTCAAACCCCTCCAGAAGGCTTGGGGGGGGGGGCTTGTTGCAGGGAGCGCTTGACGTCAGTGGACGACACTCCAAAAGGCAACCCCCTCCGTCTGCAGCCGGAAGGACTCCTGCATGTGGGAACCGCGCCTCGGCCTTCATTTTGGCCAAAAGGGCGACAGCAGCAGCACTTGAGGAAATTGTTCAAAGCAGGGCTGTGTGCACCAGTGTCCGGGTGTGTGCGTGCCATCCCCATGGGGTCTCCTCCTCCCCGCGAATTTAAGTCCCACTCACAAACGTCAGCACAAGCCCGAGCCTGCAGAGCCGCTGCTGGAAGGCCCGCTGCACGATACCTGGATGTGCCATCTGCAGAAATAATCATAAAAGCCCCGCAAGAAACAAGTCGATGCATCTTCCGGAGACGGAGCTGATATTTCTCACCGGAGACCTGACAACTGATTTTCCGAACGCAAGGAAACGATGCGGATCCAGAATGATTTTGGACACATTTCTCAAACAGGGCTGAACAAGAGAAAATGTAACTGTAGAAAGGATGGAAGAGGAATGTAAGAAGAGCCCAGCTGGCTCTCATCAAAGGTCTGTCAAGTCCAGAAGAAGAAGGTTTTTTTACCCCACTTTTTTCTGCCTTAAGGAGTCTCAAAGCGGCTTCCAATCGCCTTCCTTTCCTCTCCCCTCAAAAGGCACCTTGTGAGGCAGGTGGGGCTGAGAGAGTTAACATAAACATAAGAACATAAGAGACGCCAATGTTGGATCAGGCCAAAGGCCCATCTAGTCCAACACTCTGTGTCACACAGTGGCCAAAAATACCAGGTGCCATCAGGAGGTCCAGCAGTGGGGCCGGGACACTAGGAGCCCTCCAACTGTTGACCCCCCCCAAGCACCAAGAAGACAGAGCATCACTTGCCCCAGAGCCCCTATCTATACCTTGTGGCTAATAGCCACTGATGGACCTCTGCTCCATATGCTTATCCAATTCCCTCTTATAAGAACATAAGAGACCCCAATGTTGGATCAGGCCAAAGGCCCATCCAGTCCAACACTCTGTGTCACACAGTGGCCAAAAATACCAGGTGCCATCAGGAGGTCCACCAGTGGGGCCAGGACATTAGAAGCCCTCCCACTGTTGACCCCCCCCCCCAAGCACCAAGAA
>NW_015176048.1:188358-198708 GCF_001447785.1 Gekko japonicus | reverse complement strand
ATCAGGAGGTCCAGCAGTGGGGCCGGGACACTAGGAGCCCTCCCACTGTTGACCCCCCCCAAGCACCAAGAAGACAGAGCATCCCTTGCCCCAGAGCCCCTAGCTATACCTTGTGGCTAATAGCCACTGATGGACCTCTGTTCCTTGATTGCTGCCTCCTGTACAATGTCATAAACCTCCATCCATACTTCTTCAGGCACTCTGTCTATCAAATCTAGTCAAACCTATTGTTCACCTCCACTGTATATTCATCAGTGATATGCTCTGGGTCAAACCTGAATGGCCTAGTGGTTTAAGAACATAAGAACATAAGAGACGCCAATGTTGGATCAGGCCAAAGGCCCATCCAGTCCAACACTCTGTGTCACACAGTGGCCAGAAATACCAGTGCCATCAGGAGGTCCAGCAGTGGGGCCAGGACATTAGAAGCCCTCCCACTGTTGACCCCCCCCAAGCACCAAGAAGACAGAGCATCACTTGCCCCAGAGCCCCTATCTATACCTTGTGGCTAATAGCCACTGATGGACCTCTGCTCCATATGCTTATCTAATTCACTTTTGAAGCCGTCCATGCTTGTAGCCGCCACCCCCTCCCGTGGCAGTGAATCCCATGTGTTCATCACTCTTTGGGTGAAGAAGGACTTCCTTTTATCCGTTCTAACCCGACCGCTCAGCAATTTCATGGAATGCCCATGAGTTCTTGTATTGTGAAGTTCTTGTATTCTCAGTTCTGAGAGAACTGGGAATAGCCCAAGGTCACCCAGCAGGCTCCACGCGGAGGAGGAGTGGGGAACTCAAGCTCAGATATCCAGATCAGAGTCCGCCACTCTTAACCACTACACCATGCCCAGACTTCTGTTTCCAGGGAAAGACAGTCAGATGCCCACGGGAAGCTCACAAGGACGGCACAAAGGCAATGGCCGTGCCTGTTGTTTCTCCCCCAGCACCTGTGACTCAGAGGTATACCACCTCTGAACATGGAGGTTCCATTCGTCCAGCCTGGCAAACGGTGGTTGATAGGCTTGTTCTCCACGAGTGTGGAAAATGGGTCATCATTGTAAACAGGGAAGAGAAGCAACAAGGAATATTTCCCTGTCTTGGCAGGGGCTGTTATCACGGCATGGAATGGAGAGCTCACGGCTCTCAGACGACGATGTTTCTATGCCCAGGGAAATGCCGACTGCCAATCTGGGGTCAGGAAGGGATCTTCCTCCAGACTAGATTTGCCCTGTGATCCTGGAGGTTTTTTGCCTTCCTCTGGCCATAGAAGAAGAGGAGATTGGATTTATACCCCACCCTTCACTCAGAGTCACAGAGCGGCTTACAAACTCCTTTCCCTTCCCCTCCCCACAACAGACACCCTGTGAGTTAGGTGGGGCTGAGAGAGCTCTGAGAGAAACTGCTCTTTCAGGAACAGCTCCGACAGAACTATGGCTTGCCCAAGGTCATCCAGCAGCTGCAAGTGGAGGAGTGGGGAATCAAACCCAGCTCTACCAGATTAGAGTCCACACACTTTAACCACTGCCCCAGTCACTGCAGGAGTCACTGGGGGAGTGTGTGTGTGTGCAGGGTTGTTGTGAATTTCCCACATTGTGCAGGGGGTTGGCCTAGATGACCTTTGGGATCCCTTCCAGCTCTGTGTTTGCGCACTGACTGTTTAAGGCTGCGAGATCAGCAGCTCCAAAGACTCCCTCATCTGGCCCTCATCGAAGGAGCAGCGTGCCTCCTGCTCCTACATATTGCCGACAGTTGTGCTGCTTGAACTGCCAGGAACACCCCACCAAATTGGACCGTGCTTAGGTGTGCCGGCGCACCCCTGGGCCTCTGCCCACAGGTGATGAGCGCATGTTTCGAGAGACGTCTCTGTGTGATTGGCAACATGTGCACGAGAGCCGGCATGCTCTGGTGGCTGAGTCGATGGTGTGAGTTAACGGCAGAGTCTGCGAAACCAGAAACAGGCTATTAGCGACCCATTAGACAGCCGTATCCAGTTCCAGCATAGGTAATCCATTAAAGGAACATCTGAACACATTAGGAGCCCTTCTGCCCGGGCCGGCCGGGCGGAGGCAGCAACGCAAGAGAGGAAGTGAGGCCGGGCTGGTTCGAATTACAGACTTAAAAGCAACAGAGAGAGAGGGAGAGAAAGAAAAAAAGGAAGGAAGGAAGAAAGGAGGCCTAAATATTTAATGTTTTGCATTTCAGGAGACGGGGCTGGAAAGTCTGCTAAGGAGGACGATGAAAACCACAAAGGGGCCACTACTATTCTCCCCCCACCCCACACCGTCCTGGACGTTTATAAGATGACACCCCTAACTCATGAAATCGGGCTGGACATGATTGCAGTCTTCCAATATCTGGGCTGTCATGTAGAAGAGGGAGCGGATCTATTCTCCCTTGCTCCGGATTGCAAGACTAGATCTAATGGGTGGAAATGACAAGGGAGTCGTTACCGGCTGAATATCAGGAGGAACTTCCTAACTGTCAGAGTGGCTGAGCAGTGAAACGGACTGCCTTGGGAGGTGGTGGATGCTCCTTCGCTGGACCTTTTCAAGCGGAGGCTGGACGGCCATCTTTCTGGCATGTTGTGGGGCTCTCTTTCGGCTGCACTCCTGCAGAGTGCGGGGGGGGGTTGGACTAGATGACCTGCAAGGTCCCTTCCAGCTCTAACGTTCTATGATTCTATGATTCTATAAACTGTCTCATATGGAACCAGACTATCAGTCCATCAAGGTCAGTCTTGTCTACTCAGACTGGCAGTGGCCTTCCAGTGGCTTTCCAGAGAGCCAGTTTGGTGTCGTGGTTAAGTGCGCGGACTCTAATCTGGGAGAACCGGGTTTGATTCCCCACTCCTCCTCCACTCGCACCTGGCTGGATGGCCATGGGCAAGCCGTAGTTCTGATAAGAGCTGTCCTTGAAAAAAGAGCAGTTTCTGTCAGAGCTCTCTCAGTCCCGCCTGCCTCACAGGGTGCCTGTCTGTTGTGGGGAGGGGAAGGGAAAGGAGTTTGTCAGCTGCTCTGGGACTCCCTTGGGTATTTTATTTATTTATTATTTACATTTCTATCCCGCCCTCCCCGAAGGCTCAGGGCGGCTAACAAGGCATATCGCCAAATAAAACAATACAAAATATTAAAAGTACATCACAGTTAATAAACAATTTTGGTGCTCCTCTAAACCAATTCCAAAATTACGATTTCTAAAAGCAAGATAGGTAGGCAGCCCCACCCATAGAATCAATGTGGCCTTAGTTAGGGTTTAATGTGACTAGCACCCCATATGTAAACCACCCAGAGACCCCCACGGGGGTTAGGGCGGTATATCAAATCGAAGTAATAAATAAATAAATAAGATGGCCGTCCCCTAAACGTCCCGTTCTCACCCGTGATGCCCGCGTCATGATGTCCATATACAGAAATTATGGGGCGTTGGTGGTACACTGGTGCGTTGGTGGTGCACTGGTGGTGGCGGCTCCTATTCAAAAGCCTGGCGGAAGAGCTCCGTCTTGCAGGCTCTGTGGAACTGTACTAGGTCCCGCAGAGCCCTTATCTCCTCTGGGAGCTCGTTCCACCAGATAGGAGCCGCCACCGAAAATGCCCTGTTCATGGTCATGACAAGTTTGATGGACCAGGGACCTGGAACGTCCAGTAGGTTTTGGTTCCCCGACCGTAGTGCCCTTGGGGGAACATGTGGGGAAAGGCGATCCCTTAGGTAGGCTGGTCCCTGACCATAGTAGTGAAGGGCCATGGGGTATGAATCCCATCTCTTCTCTTCCTATCTTCTAAATCAGAAGAGTTTTCATGCCCTTTCTTACACGCCCAGGAAAATGCTGATCACCACGTTGGGGTCAGGAAGCGATTTTTCTCCAGGCCAGTTTGGTTGGAGATCCTGGAGGTTTTTTGTCATCTCCTGGGCGTGGAACAGGGGTCACTGCAGGTGTGGAGGGGGAGGTATTTGTGAGTTTCCTGCATTGTGCAGGGGGGGTTGGACTAGATGACCCTGGAGGTCCCTTCCCACTCTGTGATTCCCTGATTCCCCAATACCCCACCCTCTGCAGGCTCCACTGCCAAATCGCCCGGAACTTCCCAAGCCAGAGCCGGCCACCCTACTCTAGAGGTGGGACCTGTGATGGCAGCAGCAGAACCCCCCCCAAGACAACCCTCCCCCACCTTGGCCAGAACCGGAAAGGAGCCGCTTTTGGATTCCGCCTGATCTATCCTCAATGCCGCTTTCGTCCTGCATGTCCCCCTGCAGAGCTCAGTGGGGCAGGCCAGGCTCCTCTTCCCTCCCTCCCTCCCCCCCTCCCTCCACTGCCGCGTCCTCCCGCCTTGGGGCTTTCTTACGCCAGGGGAGCGGATGGCAGAACATCTACGCTCCCCTCTGCGGGTCCTTCCCCTGGATCCGGAGGCTGGGAGCCGAACTGCTGCAGTTTCCCCCCACAGCTGGTTTGTATCTGATTCATGGCAAGGGGGGGGGGAGATAAAGGCGGGTGGGTGGGGGACAACAAAGAGGGAAGGGGGAAAGGGCGGGCGGAGAGGTCACCTCTCCTACCCGACCCTGTTAACTGGAGATGACGAGGGGAGTCGACCCCGGGACCTGCTGCCTGCCCGGGCCCCCTCCCCTCCAAGGGAAAGGAAACAGTTCACAACGTCCTCCTGCAGTGAACAGAGAAACGTGGCCCTCGAGAGTGGATTAAAATGCTCACGGGGTCCCCAAAGGGCTCCGCTCCTCTGGCCGAGGAGGACCGAACAGGAGGAAGAGGGCTCCCAGTGGCTGCTCTTCCCCCGGAGTGGGGCCGCGCTGTGAGGTCTCCGTTCCAGCCCTCGCCTGGCACCACATGTGGGCCAACCTTGCTTGGGTTCCCAGATCCGATGAGATCAGGCTAGCCTGGGCCATCCTGGTCAAGGCAGGAGGAGGAAGAAGAAGAAGAAGAAGAAGAGGAGGAGGAGGAGGAGGAGAAGAGGAGGAGGAGGAGGAGGAGGAGGAGGAAGAGATTGGATTTATACCCCACCATTCACTACTGGAAGGAGTCTCAGAGCGGCTTACAATCTCCTTTCCCTTCCCCTCCCCACAACAGAGAGACACCCTGTGAAGTGGGTGGGGCCAGGAGAGCTCTTTCGAGGACTGCTCATGAGAGAACAGCTCTAAAAGAACTTGTGACTGACCCAAAGTCACACCAGCAGCTGCATGTGGAGGAGTGGGGGAATCAAACCTGGTTCTCCCAGATTAGAGTCCACGCTCCTAACCACTACAACAAAGTAGCTCTCCGGGAAGGGGGAAAGGGCCATCAAGACACAAGTTATTTCTGGCAACCTGGTTTCTCAAGGCAACGGACATTTACAATCTCCTTTCCCTTCCCCTCCCCACAACAGAGAGACACCCTGTGAAGTGGGTGGGGCCAGGAGAGCTCTTTCGAGGACTGCTCATGAGAGAACAGCTCTAAAAGAACTTGTGACTGACCCAAAGTCACACCAGCAGCTGCATGTGGAGGAGTGGGGGAATCAAACCCGGTTCTCCCAGATTAGAGTCCGCTCTCCTAACCACTACACCAAAGTAGCTCTCCAGGAAGGGGGAAAGGGCCATCAAGACACAAGTTATTTCTGGCAACCTGGTAGGTTTCTCAAGGCAACGGACATTCAAGAAGTGGTTTGACGTCGCCTGCCTCTGCGTAGCAACCTAGAACTTCATTGGCAACTAGAATGATCAAAGGGTTGGAACACTTCCCCTGTGAAGAAAGGTTAAAGCGCTTGGGGCTCTTTCGCTTGGAGAAATGACGGCTGAGGGGAGACATGATCGAGGTTTATAAGATGATGCATGGGAAAGAGCAGGCAGCGAGAGAGGTACTTTTCTCCCTTTCTCACAATACAAGAAATCGTGGGCACTCCATGAAATTGCTGAGCGGTTGGGTTAGAACGGATAAAGGGAAGTCCTTCACCCAAAGAGTGATTAACACATGGAATTCACTGCCACAGGAGGTGGCGGCGGCTACAAGAATGGACGGCTTCAAAAGGGAATTAGATAAGCATATGGAGCAGAGGTCCATCAGTGGCCCCTATTAGCCACAAGGTATAGATAGGAACTCTCCGTCTGGGGCAAGGGATGCTTTGTGTTCTTGGTGCCTGGTGGGGGGGGCAACAGTGGGAGGGCTCCAAGTGTCCTGGCCCCACTGCTGGACCTCCTGATGGCACCTGGTATTTCTGGCCACTGTGTGACAGAGTGTTGGACTGGATGGGCCACTGGCCTGATCCGGCATTGGCTTCCCTTATGCTCTTACATTCTCCCATCCAAGGGCTAACCAGGGCCGAGCCTGCTTTAGCGTCTGAGATCTGACAAGACCGGGTTAGCCGGGGCCGTCTAGTTCGGAGTGGCCCAACTATCAGTGAAAGGAAAAGCTCTTTGTGAGGTCTCCGCCAGGTTCCTTTCCCCTCCTTGTACGCCCCTTTGCTCTCCTGTGAAATCAAGTCTGTTCGGGTTTCCAAGAAGCCATCTTGTTGGACATCTTCTGGCTGCGAATGTTTGGAAACTTCTTCGCAAGTACTGTGAGGGCACGTTCCAGCTTCGGAGAGTGGCAGAAACCCCCAGGGGAGATGAGAGACTGTTTCAGATCGGATCGGCGTGACCTTGCGGGAGAAATTAGTTGAGAATGAGGTGGCCAAGGCGCGGAGCTCTGGGGACCAGCCAGTCATAAAAACGAGAGCACGGATGGCTCTTGGGAGAAGCGGGAACGGCAGAGTGAGAACGCGGGGCTTGAAAAAGGAGCGGCATGTGAGCAAATGCGGACACGGCATGGGTAGCAAGCGAGCATTAAGGGACCCCGGAGCCCAGCGGGCTTGGTGGTTTCTAAAAGGGGCGCTCGGAGGAGCGCAATCCCAACCTCTCCTGACGCACAGGAGAGCTGGAAGAGATCGCACGAGTCCCCCGTGGCCGAGGAAGGAGCGGCTTAATGGCCCGGAGATCTAAAGGGAGGCATGCAAGAAATGGAAATGGAAAAAGCCACACGTCACTAAGGGAAAGGGAGGAGGGCCGGAGGCGGGGGTGAAAGCCGCAGAAAGGGGGGGGGAGAGGAAGAAACTTTGACGAGAAAGGTGAAGGCCCCTGAAGTGGAACTGGAGCCAGGCCTCATGAGGGGACAGATCCTGGACCAGTCATGGGCCGGCTGGCTTTGCCAGGAGCTCTCAGCTGTAGAGAACGATGAGAACGAACAAGCTCCTTGCTGGGAACGTGGCCAGGAGAAAAACAGCTTTCCATTTCCCCCAGTTTCATGCAAGTGAACTGAGCTGGGCACCAGCAAGTCAGGACCTCATCCTGCCCATCTCTGAGGGCTGCCTGGTGTGCTCTGTCCTGTTCAGTGCCGTGACAAGCAGACAGGCGCATGAGGGTCACGTGGAAGCTGAGTGCCCCGGAAGGGGAAGAGAAACTCGCTCTTGTGGAGCTGTGGCCACTGGCCAGTGTGAGTCACAGATCTGGGTTCGAATCTGCGCTGCAGTTCCAGCACTGACCCAGCTGATATAGAACTCTCTAGACTCCTTGAATCAGGAAAGTTGCTTGTTAGGCTACTGACTGAGCCAGTTTGGTGTAGTGGTTAAGAGCATGGACTCTAATCTGGGAGAAATGGGTTTGATTCCCCATTCCTCCACGTGCAGCTGCTGGATGACCTTGGGCAAGCCATCATTCTGTCAGAGCTGTTCTCTCAAGGACAGGTCTGGAAAGAGCTCTCTCAGCCACACCTCCCTCACAGGGTGTCTCTTGTGGGAGGGGAAGGGAAAGAAGTTTGTAGGCCGCTCTGAGACTCTGAAGGAAGGGCAGGGTAGAAACCCAATCTCCTCCTCCTCCTCCTCCTCCTCTTGTTCTTCTTCTTCTTCTTCGTGCTGCTGGAGCCAGAGGTGGAGGAATGAAGAATCTGGGTGTTGTGACTTTGGTGAAAGAGAGGCTTCAAGCACATGGTGTGCTCTGGAGGTCCCCTGCTGGATCTTGCCCTCAACTCTAGTCCCTGCAGAATTCCCCCTACGCCCTGTCCCAATGTGAGTGTTCATAAATAAAGGGATTTTTACGGAATCAGGGGATGTTGCTTGGCTCCCCCCTGAAAAAGGTTGCCTTCAACATCTTGCTGGTCAGGCAAGGAAGATGATAGCATTAAGACTCATACACAAAGAAAGAAAGAAAGAAAGAAGAAGAAGAAGAGATTGGATTTACAGCCTGCTCAGAGTGGCTTACAATCTCCTTTCCCTTCCCCTCCCCACAACGGACACCCTGTGAGGTAGGCAGGGCTGAGAGAGCTCTCTCTCGAGGACTGCTCTTGAGAGAACAGCTCTGACAGAACTATGGCTTGCCCAAGGTCCCACCAGCAGGTGCAAGTGGAGGAGAGGGGAATCAAACCCAGTTCTCCCAGATTAGAGCCCGCGCACTTCACCACTACACCAAAGAAGAAAGTTGGTTCGTGTGAAATGTGATGTCGGAGGAGAGTTTTACAGATACCACGGGCCACCAAAAAGGCAAATAAATGGGTTCTAGATCAAATCCAGCCTGAACTCTCCCTAGAAGCTGAAATGACCCAACGGAGGCTGTCATACTTGGGTCACATTATGAGAAGACAAGAGTCACTGGAAAAGACAATCATGCTAGGAGAAGCTGAACGCAGCAGGGGAAAATGGAAGACCACCCAAGAGGAGATGGATCAACTTCATCAAGGAAGCCACAGGGGCCCTCCGTTTGCAAGACCTGAGCAAGGCTGTTGATAAGAGGACATTTCTGGAGGTCAAGAATTCGTAGGGTCACCATGCGGCGGAAGCACCTTGACGGGCACTTGACACACACAGACAAAGACAGCAAGAGAGAATCCTCTCTCTCCCTCCATTTTCATTTCACTCCTGCTCTGCAACAAACGGAACCTTGTGACCAGACGATTAGGAATATTCAAATCAAACTCTGCTGCCTCTTCTCCTGTCTGTGGCCCTCTGACCTCCCCCTCCAGACGGGGCAGCTGCTGTAGCCTTTTCGGGGACTAAGCGCCGAGCAGCGGGATTTCTGTTCACGGGTAAATGGCCTGCTTCCATCGCCGTTGAACAGTCGCGCGCCTTTCCTGCCTGCCTTGCTGAAGAATTTGCTAGCAAGACAGGAGAGAAAGGCTGAACACAGAAAAGCAGAGCGCTTGGAATCATTTGCCATGTTTCTAATCTGGGAGAACGGGGTTTGATTCCCCACTCCTCCACTCGCAGCTGCTGGATGACCTCGGGCAAGCCGTAGTTCTGTCAGAGCTCTTCTTGAAAGAACAGTTTCTCTCAGAGCTCTCTCAGCCCCACCTACCTCACAGGGTGTCTGTTGTGGGGGAGGGGAGGGGAAAGGAGTTTCTAAGCTGCTCTGAGACTCCGAGTAAAGGGTGTGTGTGTGTGTGTGTGTGTGTATATATATATAGGAAAGACTGAAAGATACTCTTTGGCCCTGGTCACATGGGCCAGATAACGCGGGGGGGGGGGAGGCGTGGCTTTTCACGCCGGCGCAATTTAATGCGCCAGAACGTGATCAGATGCGGCGGCAGCAAATCGAGGTTTTGTTTGTCGACGCGTGTTTCCGGTGCGTGTCAACACGGTGAGGGGAGCGTGCTTGAGCAATCACACATAGGTATTCCGTCGACAGCCCATAGCAAACCGTTTGCTAGTAGGCTTTCCCGGGTATTTTTTAACTCCGGATCTTTGGGCGGATGCTACGGGTCGGCGATGGGTGTGCTACACTTGCCAGATGTGTTTTTGTGATTGCGCCCATATACTCTGCCCGACATTCATACCTCTCCCGTGGCAAATCCTCCGTGTCACCGGGGCCTATGAGCGTGAAATAGAATATTGATATTTTGCAGCTTCTAAATATATATATATATTTAAAGGGAAGATGACTTTTTAATGTGAGATTTGATTTTACTGGTCTTTTGTTAGCCACAATGGGTCCTAGTTGCAGGATATAGATGGAGCACATCTATTCTCTCTTGCTCTGGATTGCAAGACTGGATCTAATGGGTGGGAATGACAAGGGAGTTGTTACCAGCTAAATATCAGGAGACACTTCCTAACGGTAAGAGTGGTTGAGCAGTGGAACAGACTGCCTCAGGAGGTGGTGGATGCTCCTTCGCTGGACGTTTTCAAGCGGAGGCTGGACGACCATCTTTTGGGTATGTTGTAGGCAGTATTCCCTCTAAGTTGAGTTACTGTGAACTAGCTCACAGTTTTTTAGCCTCCAGCGCACAGATTTTTGTCTTAGCTCAGGAAGGGCAGCTTCTGGGCAAAGTAATTTATGCAGTAGCCAAATTGCTCGCTCACAACTGTAATGCCGGTAGCTCACAAAGTAGAATTTTTGCTCACAAGACTCC
>NW_015176048.1:182640-187979 GCF_001447785.1 Gekko japonicus | reverse complement strand
TTTGCTGGACGTTTTCAAGCAGAGGCTGGACGACCATCTTTTGGGTATGTTGTAGGCAGTGTTCCCTCTAAGCTGAGTTACTGTGAACTAGCTCACAGTTTTTTAGCCTCCAGCTCACACATTTTTGTCTTAGCTCAGAAAGGACAGCTCCTGGGCAAAGTAATTTATGCAGCAGCCAAACCGCTCGCTCACAACTGTAATGCTGGTAGCTCACAAAGTAGAATTTTTGCTCACAAGACTCCACAGCTTAGATGGAGCACTGGTTGTAGGGCTCTCTTTCGGCTATGCTCCTGCAGAGTACAGGGGGTTGGACTAGATGACCTGCAAGGTCCCTTCCAACTCCAACATTCTATGATTCTGTGATATAAGTGCTTGCTTTAAAGTAAATAAAATATATTTAATTAAAAAAACACACACCCATCAGCACTTTGGGGAGGGGCCCTGGCTCAGTGGCACAGCGTCTGCTTGGCATGCAGAAGGTCCCAGGTTTGATCCCTGGCATCTCCAAGTAGGGGGACCGGGCAGCAGGTGATGTGAAGGACCTTTCTCTGCCTGAGACCCTGGAGGACAGCTGTCAGTCTGAGCAGACAGTGCCGGTTGTGATGGACCAAGGGTCTGATCCAGCACAGGGCAGCATCATATCTTTATATGATAGGGTTTTTTCTGAGCACTGTCCAGAAATGCGTTGCCAAGTTTGTTTCATTTCCAGATTTTCCTCCACAGCCACAAAGACTAGAAATTGTAAAAGGGTGCGGGGGGTGGGGGGGTGGGAGGAAACAACCATCAGAGTTTCTTCAGGTGCCAAATTATGTTTTGGCCAAAAGATAATCACACCATTATGAATAGAGCTGAGCTTCGACTCTTGACAGCTGATGGCCGGAAACTCTCCTTGGTCTCTGAGGAGTTCCTGGACTCGAATCTAACTTCCCACTCCCCTTAAAACCCGCGAAGAAGAAGAGATTGGATTTATACCCCTCCTCCACTACCCAAAGGAGTCTCAGAGCATCTTACAATCTCCTTTCCCTTCCCCTCCCCACCACAGACACCCTGTGAGGTAGGTGGGGCTGAGTGGGCTCTTTGAAGAACTGCTCCTGAGAGAACAGCTCTGAGAGAACTTGTGACTGACCCAAGGTCACCCAGCTGGCGTCATGTGGAGGAGGAGTGGGGAATCACACCCGGTTCTCCCAGATTAGAGTCCGCGCTCCTAACCACTACACCACACTGGCTCTCTGAAGGATCTGATTGCATTCTGCACCGTCAACCACCCGCTCCAGGAAGAGCTGCACCCACCTCTTCATTAGCTGCCAAATGCATCTTTCACTATCCGCCCGCTTCCACGGACAGCGATGCTGCTCACTCGGGAGGCTCGTGAGCCTCAGAAAGGACGAGCCAGTATGGAGAGCCGGGTTGGGGTAGCAATTAGAGAGGGGAGCTATGATCTAAGGGCCCAGATTCAAATCCCCATTCCACCATGGAAGCTTGCTGGCTGACCTTGTGCCAGTCATATAATCCTTAGTCTAGTCCGCCTCACAGGGTTGTTGTGGGGATACAATGGAGGAGAGAAGAATGCTTATAACCTGGTTTGGGTCTCCACTGAAGAGAAGGGCAGGCTATAAACGAAGCTATCATTATTATTGCTGTTGTTGTTGTTATTATATACTAACAACAACAACGATGATTCCTTGAGAAATCTGGGCCCAGCTGACGGACTGGAGCCGCACACAACCACATATCCAGAGGTGCTGTCCTCTTCGCTATCCCGTTGTAGAGCTAAGCCGGTCTCCTAGGGTTGCCAGCTCCAGTCCAAGAAATGCCTGGAGATTTGGGGAGGGCGGAGCCTGGGGAGGGACTTCAATGGGGCAGAATGCCACAGAGTCCACCCTCCAAAGCAGCCATTTCCTCCAGGGGGACTGACCTCTGCTGCTGGGAGGTCAGTTGTAAGAGTAGGAGGTCTCCAGCCACTTCCTGGAGGATGGCAACCCCACTTCCTCTGTCTCTTGAACCCTCTCAGGAGGAGGAGGAGGCTGCAAGTCAGGCTTTTGGGGCTCCACCCCCCTTTCTTAAAGGCACAGCCCCACAAGAATTTCTCCTGTAAATGCTCTTTTTTCAATCATTTTAAAACATTTTTAAAGGTGTGCGCTCCTTTAAGCGGAGTGAGGTGCTGTAGCTGACTCATTCCCGCACTGAGAAAGAGGGTTGGAGAGGGTGACCTCTAGGATACCTTCTAACTCTGTATCGAGAAACTGGCCCCCTTTAAGAGAGTTCTTCTGCCTATGTTTTTTTTAATATAAATTCTTTTAATTAATTTTCTACAATAAACAGATTTCAAAAACTTTGCACACAAAATATGTGGAGTTGTGGATATAACTTTCATAAATGAACAATAACGACACAGAAAAACAAGTTAATATCTCCAGTAGGCATTTTAACAAGTGTTTTGATTTCAGCTATTTTGTTAGTTTCCAGACTTGTGTTAGCCTTCGTGACTAGGGAAGTCCTCATCCCCACCTGGCGGCTTGTTCTCAGAATTGTTGCTTCCACTGGCAGAAGTGATTAACTCGCAGCAGCTAAGGTCTGTCATCTAAAGTGGCTGAGAGCTTGCAATGTAGAGATCTATCCTGGTAACTGCTTTCTTTTGGCTAAATGGTTAAGAGGCTGCGGGGTGATTGCTAGCATAAAAAGACCTATGTAGAACAGACAGCTGGAGAAGACGAGGGGGGGGAGGGGGGTAACTGAGTTGTAATAATCAGAATTCTGGCCTTTCTTTCTGCTCTGAGAACTTCATAAGAACATCAGAGAAGCCAACGTTGGATCAGGCCAGTGGCCCATCCAGTCCAACACTCTGTGTCACACAGTGGCCAGAAATACCAGGTGCCATCAGGAGGTCCACCAGTGGGGCCAGGACACTAGGAGCCCTCCCACTGTTGCCCCCCCAAGCACCAAGAATACAGAGCATCACCTGCCCCAGACCGAGAGTTCCTATCTATACCTTGTGGCTAATAGCCACTGATGGACCTCTGCTCCATATGTTTATCCAATTCCCTCTTGAAGCCACCCATGCTTGTAGCTGCCACCACCTCCTGTGGCAGTGAATTTCAGCATCACCAGAGAAAAAATTGCCCCACAAGCCTCAAAACCCTGACCATGGGCCTGCGGCTAGTATCTGGCAGACTCTCAGATGGGCAAGGAGAGCCACCCTGGAGACGTGTACAGGGGCCTGAGGGGATCAAACGGATGGAGGCCCCAAGGACACCAGCCGCCGGATGGCAGGAGGGCAGGCCATTGCCGAGAGCCCCCCCCCCTCCGGCAGCACAATGTGAACAGTGGCTTGAAAAGACTAGCTCCAGAGAGGCCCACCTCCACTCCGATGTCTGCTCCCTCGACTGAAGGAGGCGCCTCAGAGGGATTCTCAGGTCTTCGCTGGGGAGATCAACCCCAGAGGGTGCAGGCTTGGGTAGTGGCAGCCCTCCCTGATCCTCAGAGCCCCTCCGAAACGTCTTTGGACAGCGCTGGCTCTTTGGCTTGGAAACGGAGACGAGCACTGCCATCTAGATTCGGATTCGACTGGCTTTCGAGCAAGGGAAACCTTTACCTTTACCTAATGGGTGCACCCCCCCCCAGCTGTGACAATCCCCCCTGGCCTCGAAGCAGATGCCTGTGGGGAAAACTTCAGGGTGCTCTCTTGGGCCCTGGAAGTTCCACCCCAAAGCCCGGTGGGCTGGCCTCCCGCTGCCCTGTGCTAAAGAGGCCTTCCCTGGCAGCCGCCAAGCCTCCCCCCCCCCAAAGCAATAAGAGAGCAGAAATATGATAACAGCCCAGCAATTTCCATGTCCCTGACAGGACAGAGCGTTATGACAGAAGATAGTTTATCTCCCGCTCATAATCTATCGCACCAGAGAGCGCATAACTGTGGTGACATTTATACTTTAAATACCTTTTACGTCCTGCCGGGCGAGTTTTATGTTGAACATATGTATGGAAAATGGCCCCACTTTGAGACTGCGGAGAGGGACGGGAGACAGGGGGGGGGGGGGGGCTCTCGCTGCGGAATGGGAGTTCAAAGAGAGACAAGAGAACACGAGGCGGGGGGGGGACGGGACTGCGTTTTGTTTGTGGGCATGGCGCATCTTCGCTTTCCCTGTGTTTTGCATTCGGAAACAAAGGCGACTATCAAAGAGACGCTCTCTGCAGGCTGTTTAATATGGGAGCCAATGTCACCCCAAGGACAACACTTACGGTTGAGAAATGTTTCGCTACCACGGCTCATCTCCCCGCCAGACGAATCCTGGGAAATGGAATCTTCTGGGGCTGCGGATTCTTAGGCCCAACCTATATGGCGGTGTGAAGCAGGGCAAATAATTCCACCCCAGTTCTACATCCCCATTTCAGCTCAAGAAAACAGCACGGGGGAGAAGGCTGGAGGGAAGGGTGCCAGGTCGCCCGACCTCCTGGAAATCTCTCCCATTGCTCTCCCATTGTGTGTGCGCCAACCTCTAGGTGCGGCCTGGGGAATCTCCTGGAATTAGTTTGGTGTAGTGGTTAAGTGCGCGAACTCTAATCTGGGAGAACTGGGTTTGATTCCCCACTCCTCCACTTGCACCTGGCTGGATGACCTTGGGCAAGCCCTAGTTCTGGCAGAGCTGTTCTTGAAAAAAGAGCAGTTTCTGTCAGAGCTCTCTCAGCCCCACCTACCTCACAGGGTGTCTGTTCTGGGGAGGGGAGGGGAAGGGAAAGGAGTCTGTAGGCCGCTCTGAGACTCCTTTGGGTAGTGAAGGGCAGGGTATAAATCCAATCTCTTCCTCCTCCTCCTCCTCTTAAGAACATAAGAACATAAGAGACGCCAATGTTGGATCAGGCCAAAGGCCCATCCAGTCCAACACTCTGTGTCTCACAGTGGCCAGAAATACCAGTGCCATCAGGAGGTCCACCAGTGGGGCCAGGACATTAGAAGCCCTCCCACTGTTGACCCCCCCTCCCCAAGCACCAAGAAGACAGAGCATCACTTGCCCCAGAGCCCCTATCTATACCTTGTGGTTAATAGCCACTGATGGACCTCTGCTCCATATGCTTATCTAATTCCCTTTTGGAGCCGTCCATGCTTGTAGCCACCACCACTTCCTGTGGCAGTGAATTCCATGTGTTAATCACTCTTTGGGTGAAGAAGGACTTCCTTCTATCCGTTCTAACCCGACCGCTCAGCAGTTTCATGGAGTGCCCACGAGTTCTTGTATTGTGAGAAAGGGAGAAAAGTACCTCTTTCTCTACCTGCTCTTTCCCATGCATAATCTTATAAACCTCAATCATGTCACCCCTCAGTCGTCGTTTATCCAAGCTAAAGA